>NC_059225.1:18472928-18772928 GCF_020615455.1 Coregonus clupeaformis | reverse complement strand
TCTCTCTCTCTCTCTCTCTTCCATCTATCCCACTGTCTCTTCTCTCTCTCTCTCTCTTCCATCTATCCCACTGTCTCTTCTCTCTCTCTCTCTTCCATCTATCCCCTTGTCTCTTCTCTCTCTCCCTTTCTCTGCCTTGTCTCTTCTTTTTCTGAGCGAGACAATAGGCGTGCAGGATAACCCCGTACTCTATAATTAATTATCTGTCTCTTTAATAGTGGCTCCGGCTGATTAGCTGCAGCTCTATAGATGGACGTTTGTATTACCATAATATTTGGCTATCTGTGCTAAGCCCTGGTCCCCTGGCCCTGATGGCCCTCAGTCCCTACTGTGGAAGACACACACACGCTCTCTCTCTTCATCTCCCTCTCCCCCCTCCCTCTCTCCTGCGCTACCTGCCAGTCCCAGACTATGAATGTGATTTGAGAAGGGAAATTAGATTTCTCTCGCTCTCTGTATGAAGGTGCTGATGACAGTTCATTTGGAGCAGGGATAATTATGCCTGCTTTCTCTGTATCGTTGACTCCACCGATGTGATGGCGGCCCTGATATGGTGTGTTAATATAACCGCTTAGCTAGCTGTGTTGTTGTGAGCTGTGCCAATCATAAAGACCCATGTAGACCTGAGCTCTCTGATTGCCTTTAACTCACCTCTCTGTCTCCTTCTCTGTCTCCACCATACAACCTTTTTCCTTTGTGTATATGGTCTATAGTATGTGGTCTACGGTCACTCTCTAACCTTCAAACTCCTAAACTATAACCTTCAAACACATACACACTCAACATTGTGTTTGTATTGTTTCCATGAAATTGAAGTCAATCATACAGTACATACGTGATTGTGTACTCCCTCTACCTTCATTACACAGTGTGTGTGTGAATATTAGCTACTGATCCCTCTTGCGTATCAGAGTGGCTTTAACTCATTTGAATTCATGTTGTGTGTGGTAAGTATCTCTCTCTTCTCTCCCTCTCTCTCTCTCTCTCTCTCCCTCTCTCCCTGTGTGTGTGTGTGTGTGTGTGTGTGTGTGTGTGTGTGTGTGTGTGTGTGTGTGTGTGTGTGTGTGGAAGACAGTCAATTAAAATGTGAAGTGGGCTAAAGAGAGTGATTATGAGCTGACCTTTCCATTGCATTAAGACGCCCCGATGGTGTGGAGGTTAGAGAGTTCTCAGTGGAGCCACACACACACACTGCAGTGGGTATAGATTCCAGTATGAACAGATGAGCTGCTATCTAACTTGTAATCATTGGCCCACAGGACCTTGGGGAGCTTCTCTCTCCACCTACATATTACCCTCCATCTCAGACACACACACTGCTCACGTTTAGCAGCTAATTGTCCAGATACGGTATGCAAGTGGAGCATTGTTTTCCAGCAAGTAGCCTTGTAGTTTTTGATCTTTTGTAGGCTTTTTGAATGGTATTCAGTGGGCAGAAACGTAGCGCGATGGTTCATAAAAGGCATCTGGCAGAAGTAAATTCATCCACAAACAACAAATATAATTTTAGAAATATATCTTAAATGAACGCGTTTTCACGAATTTGATTAGGGGACATGATACAGAAGGAAGGCCCAGGGAGGTAACAGTGGATCGGTATGGATAACATATAGACATACTGCTGTGTGCTGAGCTCTCCTTCCTTCGTCCTGTCATTGTTTAGTAAAAACAGGGAAACTGGGGCATGTGTGAAATGACACAGACATACAGACAGACAGACAGACAGACAGACAGACAGACAGACAGAACGAGGGACGGTATTCATTCTCATTGCAGGGGGTAAGGGGGAGACAAAGGGGGGAGTCTTCCCATTCTCTCTCTCACGCACGCATGGCCCCCGTCACACCAACCCCAGGACAGAGTAACACTCACAACAGAAAGGTGAAAATGAGTGTAAATTGCAGTTATTTATTTCTCCCTTTTTGGGGGGGGAATGTGAAAAAAACGGGGAAAAAACAGGCAAAACTGGTAGCCATGAAGGCTGCAGTATGTGTGAGTTGAACGTGCCAGATTTTTCATTTTCAACTGTCCTTCCTTTTTCATTTAGACTATTTGTGTATGAGCCCACAGTTACACAGCACACAGCCTCTATCTTTGATACGAAACAGTTTGATCATTTGGGTTTTTCATTTTCAAAGAAAGAATAAGAAACATGTCACAGAGCGAGCTGAGCAAGATGACATTGGGAAGGGAGAAGAGAGAGAGAAGTTCAACAAACACAATAAATATATATATATATATTTTGTTGTTTGGCTTTTTAAAAGCATTCATGTATTTTTGAGTGTTCTTGTTCAAAGTGGCTGACTCTGTTTTGTCCCTTTCAAAGACACCACTTTCTGCAGATGAACACAATTTGTAGCAGCCTACTTCTGTCAGCTGGGTTTTGTTTTCTGTCAGGTAAAGAGTAGGCGACAGCTGGTTAAGCATGCTAGAGAACATGGAATGGCACAGTCAATTCAAGCATTCTGGGAGAAAAGTCATCATCAACATCGATGGACAGGGAAAGTAAGCAAAGCGAAAGTATGATGTCCTGTATTTAGTCTCAGTTTAACAAAGAACAGCATGTGAAGCAGAGAGATGTGGTAGACTTAGCGGTCCTGCGATTCAAATGCAGAAGTTGTTGCATAGGGTATAATGATAGGTGTGTGGCTGTGGCTGCTCCCATAGGGTATAATGATAGGTGTGTGGCTGTGGCTGCTCCCATAGGGTATAATGATACGTGTGTGGCTGTGGCTGCTCCCATAGGGTATAATGATACGTGTGGCTGCTCCCATAGGGTATAATGATAGGTGTGTGGCTGTGGCTGCTCCCATAGGGTATAATGATACGTGTGGCTGCTCCCATAGGGTATAATGATAGGTGTGTGGCTGTGGCTGCTCCCATAGGGTATAATGATAGGTGTGTGGCTGTGGCTGCTCCCATAGGGTATAATGATACGTGTGGCTGCTCCCATAGGGTATAATGATACGTGTGTGGCTGTGGCTGCTCCCATAGGGTATAATGATACGTGTGGCTGCTCCCATAGGGTATAATGATAGGTGTGTGGCTGTGGCTGCTCCCATAGGGTATAATGATACGTGTGGCTGCTCCCATAGGGTATAATGATAGGTGTGTGGCTGTGGCTGCTCCCATAGGGTATAATGATAGGTGTGTGGCTGTGGCTGCTCCCATAGGGTATAATGATACGTGTGGCTGCTCCCATAGGGTATAATGATAGGTGTGTGGCTGTGGCTGCTCCCATAGGGTATAATGATAGGTGTGTGGCTGTGGTTGCTCCCATAGGGTATAATGATAGGTGTGGCTGTGGCTGCTCCCATAGGGTATAATGATAGGTGTGTGGCTGTGGCTGCTCCCATAGGGTATAATGATCGGTGTGGCTGTGGCTGCTCCCATAGGGTATAATGATAGGTGTGGCTGTGGCTGCTCCCATAGGGTATAATGATAGGTGTGGCTGTGGCTGCTCCCATAGGGTATAATGATAGGTGTGGCTGTGGCTGCTCCCATAGGGTATAATGATAGGTGTGGCTGTGGCTGCTCCCATAGGGTATAATGATAGGTGTGGCTGTGGCTGTGGCTGCTCCCATAGGGTATAATGATAGGTGTGGCTGTGGCTGTGGCTGCTCCCATAGGGTATAATGATAGGTGTGGCTGTGGCTGTGGCTGTGGCTGCTCCCATAGGGTATAATGATAGGTGTGGCTGTGGCTGTGGCTGCTCCCATAGGGTATAATGATAGGTGTGGCTGTGGCTGTGGCTGCTCCCATAGGGTATAATGATAGGTGTGGCTGTGGCTGCTCCCATAGGGTATAATGATAGGTGTGGCTGTGGCTGTGGCTGCTCCCATAGGGCCATAGCAGTCCTCAACTACAAACCTCTGGGGTCCATATTTGTGAATATTAGAAAACGTTTACGTTTATAATTTATCTCAGTCTCAAAATATTGCATCAGCCAATTCAAATCGTCGACGTAGTTGATAAAATGCTACATATTAGCTGTTCCCATTAGATAACATGGCACATTTAGCCCTATGCTAACCTGACCAGCTGGCAGTGATTATTTCCTGTAACAAATTCAGCATCAGCCAATTACAAATGTTGACATAGTTGGACATGATTGAACACTTTTCAAACGTCACCATCTGCTAATCAAAGTTAATAAAACACACAACTTTTCAACTGGATGAATATCTCGCAGTGTAGCAAGCCTGGCTCCTAGTACATTTTGCAATAGGTGGCAAGTTTGAATCCCAGGTGAGATAAAAAATAAATCTTTGAAATGTAGAATTACATTTATTGTGTTAGTATTTTGAGACTGAGAAAAAGTTTAAACTTGAACTTGAACTTCGCAAGTATGAACCCCTAGAGATCTCCAGTCAGATTTATTGATCCCATCCTCACTGTACCGTGAATATGTTACTGTGGAAACCTGCTTGCGTCTACACTCGTATGGCCATCTAGACCTTTTCTCATGGGTTTCTTAGCATCATTTAAACATAAACTCAACAATGAATTCAACAGAATTCAAATCTTCCTAGACTGCCTATATTGCTTCGTCTTTTATGTTTTTCTTTCTCCTCATAGAGTTACAAAGCAATGTTTAACAATGAGTAACAGTTGTTCAACTGTACATTCAGTAATAATTACACAGTGATAGCACGTTAAAGTATTATCAAAGTTGCTTGTATTAAAAGTCGTGTGACTGTCCAGCTATCTGGAGACTAAATGGTCTCATTGAATCAATTTGAGGGATATTTGCTTCCCTTTTGGCAGAGAGAGAGACTCAGACATGATCACGAGTTACAAATTAAAACGTTTTGATGCTAACTGACTAGAGGAATGAATGGCCCATCATGACGAATCAACACTAAGTGTTCTAATGCCATTTTTCCCCAGCCGGACAATTAATTCTATCAATCTACATAACCTTTCCCTGAGCTCCAAGATGATGGCATTTTTACTTCTGGAAAATGAATTGAGTCGGAGGGAGAGTATGGTTAGGCAATCATTACATTATTTAACAAATGTCTTTAATTGGATTGTGATGCTTAGACGCCGTGTCCTGGTGGGAGGGAGATGGCTAGTGCATCGACACTGGGCCCTGGCTAATTCAATATGGTAAATGGAATCGCTCTAGACACTCTGCAATCATCAGGGTATTAGGACGCCCAAACCACTATGTAAACACTGCTTTGAGCTACAGTAATTTCTCTCTCCTCCCCCCCTTCTCCTCTCTTCCTCTCACTCTTTCCCTGTTTTTTCTGTTCTTTTCCCCACTTCTCAAGACATACTTTCATCTTTTGTTTAATGAAAGTTGAGGTTGAGTTCCGTTTCAGCTCAAGTGAATTTACGAAAAGCAATTTAGCAAAAAGCTAGCACTTCTAGACTGGCTGGTCCTGCTTAGCTCCTCACTTTTCATAAATTAGGGGTGGAAGCCTCCATCAGCGACAGTCTCTGAGGGATTGGGAAGGTGCTAAGCACGTCTGCCTTAAAGCCGAGGTGAAATATCGCTAATTCATTAAGCATTGATCACCGCAAATGACAGTAAAGTGCTACAACATTTAGCGAGAAATAACTGACAAATTGACACACAATTTTCATACATTTCAACTCTTTAATGGGTAAAGTACATGGGGAAAGAGGGATAAAAATATTAGCCACTACTGAGCAGACAGTCAAAGAGATGAAGCCCCATCTAACCCATTACCCTGTCCAGCTGACGATGTTAAATGATCTTAATGTCTTAAACTGTGGGCATTTGGGGCCCTCATGATGCATTTTGGTGAGTGTTTCTTACTTTTCGACCAAAAATTACAAGGTTTTATTTGATTGTTTTTAATGCAGCGTGTAAGGGGAGAGCCCATTATGAACTTAGTAGAGGCCCATTACTTGGCTTTAGGGCTTAAAAGTACCTGGGCATGTTTTAGGGTGAATGTGGTTAATAAACGAGGAGGGGCTGATTGCATTTCTATCAACAGTCAGGGCTGCTCGGCTCTGTTCTGGCCTGCTGGTATGACCTCGTTAGTACATTAATCTGGACTGAACTGGGTGTGTTGGGCTGCTAGTGGTGAACATTATCCTAGAAGACTGTATGTGTTTGGCTACTAGCGCTGAGCTGAACTGAACTCTGACCTTATTAATGAAGGAAGGAAACGCGTGCTGCCTCTCAAGCTTGGCCTACAGACTGTGTCCCTTGTTTCCTCTCCTCCACTGAGGTTTCTCTCTGTCGCTGTACCAGACTAAAGTAGTGGTCCAACCATGGTCCTGGAGAATGGAGACCCACAGGGTGGAAAGAAATCTGTTCCAGCCCAGCACTTAGAAATCTGACAACATATGTTGTCCCTAGCAACAGCTCCAATCAAACTAATTGATTTTTATATAAGTACACTCTTAGATATTCATTTCACAGTTTGCTTTTTTGACCATTTTATTTCATAATTTAGTTCACATTATGAACTTTTCTTAAACCATAAAGACAACTACTCAACTTCTCTCCAACAAACTAACTGCAATGCATATTGTATCTGGGAGCGATGTTTTGATGATGGATATAAAGTTGGGCATCAAGAGAATTAAGGATGTGAGTGATTGAAGGTTGATGGACTAACCCGGGGATTGAATGATATATAATGAATCTCTCCTCTGTTTCCCCCCACCAGAGGAGAGGAAGCCAAATAAAGGAAAAGTTTGGGAAAAGAAACATAAAGTTAGCACAATGTTAATAGTTCGGTCTCTGATGTCTTTGCCTTCAAACGGTGCAATTACTTGGAGAGGTGGGAGACTGGTACCTGGTTGCTTCACCCTCTCCAGAGAGGTTTCTTCTCTGAGCTAAAAGCCAGAGTAATAATTTATTTCTAAAGAAACATTCAGGAAAGTCTGCCGAACAGCTTAGTTCTTTCTTCAGAAGATGCTGAAATCTAATGTGAAACAATATTCTATGTTGATTCCCAGTCATGGCTGGTTTGGGCTTTCGCCTGCATGGGGAGACTCATCTAATTCCTCCATTGTTGCTGACAGGCCCCATCTGGGTAGACCTAAGAAGCTTACAGGACCCCTCTGGACAGTCTTAACATTAGACCAATCAGCATCCACGATGAGATGAGGTTCCATTCTAGAACTCTTGGGGAGAATCTCAATTGCATACACCTCATGTCCTCTGTCCTCACCTCCTTCTCAAAACCCATTGGATGAGAAAACCAGAGGTCCCTCCCCTCTGACCTTCTCCTCCAATGAGTTTTTGAGAAGGAGAGAGGAGAGAGGACACGTGGAGTATGCAATTGAGATTCTCTCAATGTATTCTATCTGATGATTCCAAAGACGGCCTCGACGTTCCACGTGAGGCCATTTTGTAAATGGTGTTTCTTTATGTTCTCTCTAAATGACAAAACTGTGCCTCAGACATTAACATGCATGTCATTGAAACAAGCATTATAGTTTAATTCCTGCAGTGAAAAGCTTCCAAAGAGCTAAGAACGCTGTTGTTAGATATGTGTGGAGGAATGATGTTAGGCTCCAAGGAATCCATTGTTTCTCTGTTGCTTCCACTAATGGCAAACGGATGTCATTGGATTTCTTTATTTTTTACGGAGACAGCAAGTGCTTCTCACCCAAAGATAAATGAATTAATATTTTACACTTCAGCTGAATTCTGCTGCAGGAGGAGATTCTTTGAGAACTGGAGAGTCAAATAAATGAAGAAAAAAAGGAAGACAAATGAGAGCTTTGAATGTGAACCTTTATAATGTTATTCAGAGCCAGCGAGTCATGTAAGAGAAAAGGATCTTTTCTTGTTCCAGTCAAGGACATTATCTTCTGCTGCTAGCGCTTATTAGCATTAGCATTTATATATTCAATGCAATTTTGAGGTCTAGTGATACTGGGAGGGGTCAGGGGAGAGAAAGAACTGAGAGAAAAAGCCTTTTTCTATGTGCAATTGGCGTTAAAACCAAGACAGAATAAGCAATGAGAAACCGTGCAAGGACATTTCATGCGGCAATTTAATCTATATGACGGGAAGTCTAAAACGTGTATCTAACGACAAATATACAGACGTTGAGCTGATAGAGCTAAGGCATGGATACACCAGGATGTCTTTTCATGATTATATTATTAAATATGTTTCGAACTTTAATATCTTACTGTAAATAACAAACAAATTGTCACTTCAGTGTGGAACCATTCCAATTATTGTGAACCCTTAAAGTGGAACTGACAGTGTTTCAACTACTTTGCAGATATGAAACAAACAGACAATCATAATATCAGTCAGAAATACTGTATCAAATTCCCAGTTTATGCTACAAAACTAACTTCATAAGAGGTTTTAAAAATAGGTTCAATTTGACTCAAAATTCCATGACTTAGAGGAAGGCATTGTTGGCAGAATAGATGGATGCAGTTCAATGCATGATTCATACAATTCACCAATACATTTCTTGGTAGTCCAACAAGTGTTGCTATCAGGTTGTAAATCACAGCTGGTACAGTGTTTGCTGCCTCCAGCCATTTGGGATGCACAGTTTCAGTTTCAGACTCAGCAGCATACCACCCAGCATTCTACCGCTGGCTTGCCTCTGAAGCTAAGCAGGGTTGGTCCTGGTCAGTCCCTGGATGGGAGACCAGATCCTGCTGGAAGTGGTGTTGGAGGACCAGTAGGGGGCACTCTTCTCTCTGGTTTAAAAAAGGAGATCCCAGGGCAGTGATTGGGGACATTGCTCTGTGTAGGGCGCAGTCTTTCAGATGGGATGTTAAACGGGGTCCCTGACTCTCTGTGGTCATTAAAGATCCCATGGCACTTATCCTGGCTAAAATGGCCACCTAATCATCCCCAGCATCCAATTGGCTCATTCGTCTCCTCTCCCCTGCAACTGTTCCCCAGGTCGTAGCTGTAAATGAGAATGTGTTCTCGGTCAACTTACCTGGTAAAAAAATATATATATATTTGGGACAAAAAACATACGAAAGTAATTAAGGCTGGGAATATCAAACTAGCAAGGGTAATGATCACAAGTCAGTCATAGCGTGACTAATAGGCTAGCTTATCTATTTATGTAGCTATATGTTTAGCAAACTAAAAGCACTGAGTCTAACGTTAGCTAGCTAGCTAGCTAGCTGCTGGGAGGATGACGTCATTGGGCGAGTGGGTGAGTGGCCAACCTTTTCCCCGAAATCGTTTTTCGGTGGCTACAGCTAGAGATGTAGGTGTCATTTGGTTAGCTAGCAAGAAATGTGACTCACTTTGCTAGCTAGCTATGCTGAACTTGAACGACTGTTATCCACAGTTAGTATATCTCTGAGTTATCAATCAAATGTATTTGGCATCAATAAAAAGGGCTGGCAGGCAGGCAAGTTCCCATTCAGCTGTCAAAACGTGGGTTGGGACAAGCATGCATTGGCAGGCAAGCTGCAGAAGGGCAAGCAGGCTACTATTCCCCATCGTTTATCAGTGCAATTTTGTCGGCCAACTACAAGCTGAAAAAGTTTGATAGGGTTTATCTACTGTTCCCTCGTTAGATTTTAGCTCATCTCGCTCTGGTTAAAATTAGTTGTTGATCTTGTTGATGTGCATAGGTAACTGAGGGAGAGATAGCCTACCTGTTCATGGTGGTTTGAGCAATAGGACTGTACAGTTCTCAATGTAAGAGGACTCCTGTGGTATTTACATATTTGCAGAAATCCATTCAAGTGTATTTTGTGGCTTTTGGCGAATGCTTTCTAATGATCTAAAGTCGCGCTGTTGCTACTGCCTGTAAACACACAGTTCAGTTCAAGGTGAATGATGGCAGGCCGTGTGACAAATTTGCGTATAGGCCTACTGTAGCTCTGATCGGCTATGGCGCACCGGTCTGTGTAGAGTCCAGTCCTGGACAACACTGTCATGTTTTATTTACTGCAGTGTCTATTTATTGTCCAAACGCACGGCCGCTTTCCCACTCTATATTGATATAGAATTTTCACACATGCCTTGCTCTACGTCATTCCCAAACATTCTATGAAACTATGAAAACATGAAAATGACTATATCTAAGTGGTCGCTTGTCAGAACATGTAAAAAAGGTCATCATATTCTTCCTGGGGGTGTATATGAACAGATTTGAATAAGATTTAATGTTGCTTAAATGCTGTCAGTTCCACTTTAAATGTAACTTTGTCTGACTCCAGTTGGAGCTATCCTGTGAGATGATGAGGGCACAGATAGGTCAATCAATCAATCAAATTGTATTTCTATAGGGCTTTTTACAAATACATTTGTCACAAAGTGCTTGACAGCAACCCAGGCCTAAATCTTCACAGAACAAGCAGAGGCGACTTGGCAAGGGAAAGCTCCCTGGGTGATGTGCATCCAACACCCAGAACTAAGGGATGAAGAGATGGAGGGATGGAAGATAGTTTAGAGTTGAAAACCCAGAGTTAAATGATGTTTCTGAGAATAAGAAAGAGAAACAGGGAGGAGAAGAGGTGATGGACAGACAGACACACACACACACACATACACAATGGCTTAGCTAAACACATTAGGTTGGTTAATGGGTAATTTCACTGAAAGAGGAGGTCAGGGGATCAGGAGCTCTGGCACTTAGGGAGGAAGAGGAAGAGGAAGGAGGTTCCTCATCGTCTGTCTGTCCACAGGACAAAGAGAAGAATATGACAGAAGGTTTACCTTCCTCTAGGAAACAGAAAAGCACTGACTCCAAAATGGCTCCCAACGATGTCATCAGACCCATTCTATAATCTCTCTCTGTCATGAGAGCGATCTATGAATTTTTTATTACAATATCTATTTTTAATAAAGCATTATATGATATATAAGATACCATTCTTAACATAAATTGATCTCTTTGCGTCCACAAGAGTCATCTAATCTCATATATAATGAGTTTCTTTATTCCTTCTACTTTTGTGTTTGTTCTCCGGGTAATTTAAGGACCCTAAGTGTCACAATTTGGGGTCTTTCTTCCCTGTAGATGGTCTGTATGCGGCTGTATTAAGAGTAGAGGGCTGGGGGCTGGAGAGGAGGGTAGAGGGGATATGGGGGGTATAGTATTGTGTTCGTAGGCTGACTTTGAGATTTTTATTATCATTTTCAAAGCATCAAAGGTTCTCTCTCCAGCCAAGCTTAAAGAGATGTGAGTTTGCCTTTGTTCATCCCCTGCTACATTACCCTTCTGCATTAGGACTCCTCTTTATCCGTGAAATTACCTTTTACCTTTCTCATTCACACATCCCAGCACAGCCCCACACAGACAGAGATGGTTCGCAAATTCATATAATATATTTCTTCTTCTTCTTCTTCTTCTTCTTCTTCTTCTTCTTCTTCTTCTTCTTCTTCTTCTTCTTCTTCTTCTTCTTCTTCTTCTTCTTCTTCTTCTTCTTCTTCTTCTTCTTCTTCTTCTTCTTCTTCTTCTTCTTCTTCTTCTTCTTCTTCTTCTTCTTCTTCTTCTTCTTCTTCTTCTTCTTCTTCTTCTCTTCTTCTTCTTCTCTCTAAAGATAGTTGCATTTGTGATGTGATTTTTTCTTCCATTACTCTCCCTCTTTCTCTAGTTCTCTCCGTGCTAACTTCATAAAGTGCATATGGCTCTTGCATTATATGGTCAGTGTTGTCGTTGATTGGTTCATCTGAAAAGCAAACACAGTAGTGTGTGTGTGTGTGCGTGCGTGCGTGCGTCGGTGCGTTTGAATGGTGAGGGGATGTTGATTGAAATGCTTTTGTTCTCCCCAACGCTCAGAGAAACCACTTCCCATCCACTTACAGATGCTTTGAAGCTGCCTTGATGCACCTGACAACAACCTGCTTGATCCCAAAGAATAAAAGGCAACCCAAATGTATACAGATACATTTTGCCTTTATTTATTTATATATTTTTTAGGTTTTTCCCTTTTGATTTTGCTTTGGAGACAAACTGCCATGTTGTCGGCAGGGTTTGCTTTCTTCTGTTGTAGTGTCAGGTTATTTGCATGACACGCAGAAAAGCTTTAGTAATCCTCTCATTTGTTTTGCTTCCAGACATTGATTTGAGTATATATATAGGCTATATGTTTGACTGATTCTGAAATGAAATTGGCCACTCTGTTAAAGGCTAGTACACTCAAAAACCACCTAACATGATTTTCTACTTACCTTGGCCATAGGCAATTCACAATAATATTTTGGGTATATATTTAGTGTACATAGGTACTCAATAGCCATATTTTATGCAGTACCATAGTCAGTAGCTGTTGGTTTAACATAGGATGCATACCATTACTTGTGATGTCTGGACTCTTCTCTGTACTTAAACTACTCAGCTCCAGTAAAACAATTCCTTGTCAGTTGCCCGGAAGACAAAATTAAAACACAAACGGGGAAAAATCCATGACTGGAATGTCTTTCCCGGTCTGGTGTAATTAATTGGTTTTTATCCATGTAGAATTGTAAATGAAGATGTAAATTGGGCGTTTAACATAGCTACAGGACATGCAGGCTTCCACTGTCAAACTCAATTACAGACAATACTCACAGAGAGGAAAACCAATCAGGATCTATCCTGGATGAGATGTGTGCTGGAGCGTAGGGGACTAGTGGGCAGGTCTGCGTGTGTGTGGAGCACTTGGCCATGTACAGTGGCTTGCAAAAGTATTCAACCCCCTTGGCTTTTTTCCTATTTTGTTGCCTTACAACCTGGAATTAAAATTGATTTTTTGGGGGTTTGTATCATTTGATTTACACAACATGCCTACCACTTTGAAGATGCAAAATATTTTTTATTGTGAAACAAACAAGAAATAAGACAGAAAAACTGAAAACTTGAGCGTGCATAACTATTTACCCCCACCAAAGTCAATACTTTGTAGAGCCACCAAGTCTCTTGGGGTATGTCTCTATAAGCTTGGCACATCTAGCCACTGGGATTTTTGCCCATTCTTCAAGGCAAAACTGCTCCAGCTCCTTCAAGTTTGATGGGTTCCGCTGTACAGCAATCTTTAAGTCATACCACAGATTCTCAATTGGATTGAGGTCTGGGCTTTGACTAGGCCATTCCAAGACATTTAAATGTTTCCCCTTAAACATTTTATCTTTACATTTTAGTCATTTAGCAGATGCTCTTATCCAGAGCGACTTACAGTTAGTGAGTGCATACATTTTTCATACGGCCCCCCCGTGGGAAACGAACCCACAACCCTAACAACTCGAGTGTTGCTTTAGCTGTATGCTTAGGGTCATTGTCCTGCTGGAAGGTGAACCTCCGTCCCAGTCTCAAATCTCTGGAAGACTGAAACAGGTTTCCCTCAAGAATTTCCCTGTATTTAGCGCCATCCATCATTCCTTCAATTCTGACCAGTTTCCCAGTCCCTGCCGATGAAAAACATCCCCACAGCATGATGCTGCCACCACCATGCTTCACTGTGGAAATGGTGTTCTCGGGGCGATGAGAGGTGTTGGGTTTGCGTCAGACATAGCGTTTTCCTTGATGGCCAAAAAGCTAAATTTTAGTCTCATCTGACCAGAGTACCTTCTTCCGTATGTTTGGGGAGTCTCCCACATGCCTTTTGGCGAACACCAAACGTGTTTGCTTATTTTTTTCTTGAAGCCATGGCTTTTTTCTGGACACTCTTCCGTAAAGCCCAGCTCTATGGAGTGTACGGCTTAAAGTGGTCCTATGGACAGATACTCCAATCTCCGCTGTGGAGCTTTGCAGCTCCTTCAGGGTTATCTTTGGTCTCTTTGTTGCCTCTCTGATTAATGCCCTCCTTGCCTGGTCTGTGAGTTTTGGTGGGCGGCCCTCTCTTGGCAGGTTTGTTGTGGTGCCATATTCTTTCCATTTTTTATAATGGATTTAATGGTGCTCCGTGGGATGTTCAAAGTTTCTGATATTTTTTTATAACCCAACCCTGAGGGGACTTAGTTTAGTTTGAAGTCTCCCAAGTAGTGACTACTCAGAGGCAGTTACTTAAGTACATCACAGCTCTAGTGCGATTGATAATAGACAGTACTGTGCAGCCGTCTTCATCGACCTGGCCAAGGCTTTCGACTCTGTCAACCACCGCATTCTTATTGGCAGACTAAATAGCCTTGGTTTCTCAAATGACTGCCTCGCCTGGTTCACCAACTACTTCTCAGATAGAGTTCAGTGTGTCAAATCGGAGGGCCTGTTGTCTGGACCTATGGCAGTCTCTATGGGGGTGCCACAGGGTTCAATTCTTGGGCCGACACTTTTCTCCGTGTATATCAATGATGTCGCTCTTGCTGCTGGTGACTCTCAGATCCACCTCTACGCAGACGACACCATTTTGTATACATCTGGCCCTTCATTGGACACTGTGTTAACAAACCTCCAAACGAGCTTCAATGCCATACAACAATCCTTCAGTAGCCTTCAACTGCTCTTAAACACTAGTAAAACTAAATGCATGCTTTTCAATCGAACGCTGCTAGCACCCGCCCACCCGACTAGAATCACCACTCTCGACGGGTCTGGCCTAGAGTATGTGGACAACTACAAATATCTAGGTGTCTGGTTAGACTGTAAACTCAACTTCCAGACTCACATAAAGAATCTCCAATCCAAAGTTAAATCTAGAATCGGCTTCCTATTTCGCAACAAAGCCTCCTTCACTCATGCTGCCAAACATGCCCTCGTAAAACTGACTATCCTACCGATCCTTGACTTCGGCGATGTCATTTACAAAATAGCCTCCAACACTCTACTCAGCAAATTGGATGTAGTCTATCACAGTGCCATCCGTTTTGTCTCCAAAGCCCCATACACTACCCACCACTGTGACCTGTACGCTCTTGTTGGCTGGTCCTCACTACATGTTCGTCCGTCAAACCCACTGGCTCCAGGCCATCTATAAATCACTGCTAGGCAAATCCCCGCCCTATCTTAGCTCATTGGTCACCATAGCAGCACCCACCCGTAGTCTGCGCTCCAGCAGGTATATCTCACTGGTCATTCCCAAAGCCAACACCTCCTTTGGCCGCCATTCCTTCCAGTTCTCTGCTGCCAATGACTGGAATGAATTGCAAAAATCTCTGAAGCTGGAGACTCTTATCTCCCCCAATAACTTTAAGCATCAGTTGTCAGAGCACCTTACCGATCACTGCACCTGTACACAGCCCATCTGAAATTAGCCCACCCAACTACCTCATCCCTATATTGTTATTTAATTTGCTCTTTTGCACCCCAGTATCTCTATTTGCACATAATCTCTTGCACATCTAGCATTCCAGTGTTAATACTATTGTAATTATTCTGCACTATAGCCCATTTATTGCCTTACCTCCATAACTTGCTACATTTGCACACACTGTATATATATTTTCTGTTGTATTTTCTGACTTTATGTTTTTTTCTTTACCCCATATGTAACTCTGTGTTGTTTTTATTGCACTACTTTGCTTTATCTTGGCCAGGTCGCAGTTGTAAATGAGAACCTGTTCTCAACTGGCTTACCTGGTTAAATAAAGGTGAAATAAAAAAAAATAAAAAAAATAGTGCTGTATTTGGCGGTGCTTAGCTAGCCCTAACCCTAGCCCTAGCCCTAGCCCTAGCCCTAACCCTAGCCTTAAGACCTAACCCTAGTCTTAAGGCCTAACCCTAGTCTTAAGACCTAACCCTAGTCTTAAGACCTAACCCTAGTCTTAAGACCTAACCCTGGCTTGAAGACCTAACCCTAGTCTTAAGACCTAACCCTAGTCTTAAAACCTAACCCTGGCTTTAAGACCTATAGGCCCTAAACATTTTCAAAGACTCCAGCCACCCAAGTCATAGACTGTTCTCTCTGCTACCGCACGGCAAGCGGTACCGATGCAACAAGTATGGAACTAACAGGACCCTGAACAGCTTCTACCCCAAACCCCAAACTGCTAAATAGTTAGTTAAAATAGTTAACCAATAGCTTCCCAGACTATCTGCATTGAGCCTTGTTGCACTAACTCGTAAGACTCATCACATACGCTGCTGTTCATGTTTATATTATTTATCCTGTTGCCTAGTCACTTTATCCCTACCTATATGTACATATCTATCTCAATTACCTCATACCCCTGCACATCGACTCGGTACTGGTACCCCGTGTATATAGCCAAGTAAGTTATTGTTACTCATTGTGTATTTATTCCTTGTGTTATTATTTTTAAATTTTTCTATCATTTCTATTTTTTTTCTCTCTGCATTGTTGGGAAGGGGCTTACTGTGGTTTCAGTAAGCATTTCACTGTTAGTCTACACCTGTTGTTTACAAAGCATGCGACAAATAAAATGTGATTTGATTTGAAACCCTAGGGGAGTCATATTGGTAGAAATAGTAGTAGGTTTTTACAGTACCCAAACATCTTGTGATTTCATTTGACCATGGTGTAAAGATTTTACCAAATGTGTTTTTCATACAAGTTTCAAGAGTTAAAGGAACATTTCTACAAAAACTATTTTTGGGTATTTGTTTCATTAGTCCATTGTTGATATAATCCCAAAATGTTTTGCATGTCAGCGATCAAGTTTTCAAGATAAATAACTTTCAAAATACAGCTGTAATTTGGTATTTTGAAAGTTATATACAGTATCTTGAAAACGTGAATGCTGACATGCAAAACATTTTGGGACTAAATCAACAATGGACTAATGAAACAAATACCCAAATAGTTTTTGGGTGGAGTTTTCCTTTAACAATGTCAATCCACTAGTAACTAGTTGACTGTGGTTTCATAGCTAATGCTACTAATGTACCCAGAGCTCATTGGAGTAAACAGAAAACTGAAAGCTTTGTTTACGTGGCGAGTCATTTGTAAATGCAAGAGCTCTGGATTTACGCTCACTGATTTAAGACGTAAAAAAAACAGCCATATCTCATTTAAATAATAATGATCATAAAACAAATGTCTGTGGCACTGCAGACATATATCAAACAACAAATGCCTTGCAATGCAGGCTGAAACAACCAACAAGAAAACAATCATGGTACACAACTTAATGCATGGTGGAGGTACGTCTGTGTAGTGTTAGGCTCATTGAGTCTGGATGGAAGCAACGATGTCCTGTCATTTTTGTTGATGATTGATTTATGCTTTCAGGTGCAACACAGCTTTGTACAGTTACACTTAGACCCCCATTAACCCTCAGCTGTACCACGTACATGCGCCCACACACACACGCACAAACACACACACACACGCACACAAATTGCTTTCTGATCCACCAAACAAATCCATCCACTTCACTGTGAACATTATGATTGCTTTACATCAAACCTAGCAGGCAATTATGGCAGACAAGTCATCATCATCAGGCCTATGTTATTTGCCTGGTTTGATGCAGAAGCTTTTAATTTCTCAATGCACTGGACGGTGAACATGAAAGCTACAAGCTTCAATCACAGATCAATCAAGCACTCAATTAACCTCAATTGTGGATGGTCCAAAGCACTCTAAAGTCATTTTCCATTACACATATGTACGGATGCAATTTACATGTATGAATGAAATTGACAAATGGTATCCATACATATCTAACCATCAAACACACAGAAAAAGTCATATATCTTTGGGTAACAATTAAGTGTACTTTATAAAGGGTTTGTGGAGTTTTCATAAGCGCTACGTAAATGCTTCAAAAATCCTTTAAAGACAAAGTTATACTACATAAAGGCTGATACAAAATGTCCTTACATCTGGTGCTTGCCAAATGTGGCATAAAACTTTTGCATGACATTTGCATTTGAATGATTTCTGAATTATCTATATCCTAGGCCTTCTGGGTTGGTCTTCTAAAGAGTTTATGAAGGCATGGCTATTTTTTTACTGGATTTATTTGACTTTATTAATGTTGAAATCCAATGAGTAGTAGAGGGGTTATGAGGTTATTTTCCACCTGGTGTCCTGCTTGTGTTTCCAGATGTCACTGCTTGTCAGACATCACATCGTTAAATATGAACTTTAATCCTGTTAGTGTAATCAAAACTCACACAGCACCAGGCCATCTGAGGACCACAGTACACACCACAGGCATATGCAAAACACATACACACACACACGCAAGCACGCACACACACACACACCGCTCTCACTGACAAAATAGCTTGCGGGCAGCAAACAATGCAAAGTGAAAGGAAATTAATATTTAAGTAGATCATTTGCAAGATTTTAGATAATTAGCAGGACATATTCATGTATTCAGGTTGGGGAATATATCACATTGAGATATGTCTTCTTATTCTAATCAGATACATGCAACCTGTCACTGGGTTCGCATATGCAAATGGCCATATGGTACTAATTACCTACGGCTGTCATAAGCTGAGACGTTCCCTCTCCAAATGCTGAAACTTTCTTATTAACTGTTCAACTGGACTCTTCAGATTTAACTAAAACATGTCTGTCCCTAAGGTCCTATCAAAGCATGGCAGAAATGTGCACATCTCAACCAGACTGGAATTAGATCGCTAAATAAAGAGACTCCCAAATGCTTTTGTCCTGGTTGCATTCCAACGTCAGGGTAACAAAGTTTTGTCTTTGTTAACTAGAGACTTTCATCCTGAGCTGCCAAGCTCATTCCATATACTCCTATTCTGCATTTAAAAACGTGTCTGTTGAAGGTTAAGTCTGTATACCGTAGGACAGGGTTCTTCAATTCCGGTCCTGGAGGGCCGAAACACCTCTGTTTTTCATCCTCTCCTTCTAATCAGGGGCTAATTCAGACCTGGGACACCAGGTGAGTGCAATTAACTACCAGGTAGAAATAAAAGACAGAAGTGTTCCGGCCCTCCAGGACCGGAATTGAAGAACCCTGCCGTAGGATATCTACACTGAGTGTACAAAACATTAAGAACAACTGCTCTTTCCATGACATAGACTGACCAGGTGAATCCAGGTGAAAGCTATGATCCCTTATTGATGTATTTGTATTTGTATTTATTATTGATCCCCAAGGCAGCAGCTACTCTTCCTGGGGTACAGCAAAATTAAGGCAGTTCAACATTTTAAAAACATTACAATACATTCTTAACAGATTTCCCAACATATTAAGTGTGTGCCCTCAGGCCTCTACTCTACTACCACATATCTTTAACAAAAAACCATGTGTACCTGTGTGTATACTGCGTATGTCATTGTGTGTTTGTATGCATGTGTCTATGTTTGTGTTGCTTCACAGTCCCCGCTGTTCCATAGGGTGTATTTTTATCTGTTTTTAAAATCTAATTTTACTGCTGGCATGAGTTACTTGATGTGGAATAGAGTTCCATGTAGTCATGGCCCTATGTAGTACTGTACACCTCCCATAGTCTGTTGTTGACTTGGGGACTGTGAAGAAACCTCTGGTGGCATGCGGTGTGGGGTATGCATGGGTGTTCGGTGCTCTGGTGCTTTCAACATGTCAATACCTCTCACAAATACAAGTAGTGATGAAGTCAATCTCTCTTCCACTTTGAGCCAGGAGAGATTGACATGCATATTATTAATGTTAGCTCTCTGTCACTTGTTAAATCCACTTCAATCAGTGTAGATGAAGGGGAGGAGACAGATTAAAGAAGGATTTTTAAGCCTTGAGACAATTGAGACATGGATTGTGTATGTGTGCCATTCAGAGGGTGAATGGGCAAGATGAAAGATGTAAGTGCCTTTGAACGGGGTATGATAGTAGGTGCCAGGTGCACCGGTTTGTGTCAAGAACTGCAACGCTGTTGGGTTTTTCACACTCAACAGTTTCCCGTGTGTATCAAGAATGGTCCACCACCCAAAGGACATCCAGCCAACTTGACTCAACTGTGGGAGTCATTGGAGTCAACATGGGCCAGCATCCCTGTGGAACGCTTTCAACACCTTGTAAAGTCCATGCCCCGACAAATTGAGACTGTTCTGAGGGTAAAGGGGGTGCAACTCATTATAAGGAAGGTGTTCTTAATGTTTTGTACACTCAGTGTATATGTACTGTTTCACAAGTGTATTTCATGATCTAGAGCTTCAGCCATGCTCTTCCTCTGCAGCAGTCAGCAGGTCAGGAGAGAATATTATTTATTTATTTTTATTTAACCTTTATTTAACTAGGCAAGTCAGTTAAGAACACATTTTTATTTTACAATGACGGCCTACCAAAAGACAAAAGGCCTCCGTGGACTGGGGCTGGGATTAAAAATAAAAATATAGGACAAAACACACATCACGACAAGAGAGACAACACTACATAAAGAGAGACCTAAGACAACAACATAGCATGACAGCAACACATGACAACACAGCATGGTAGCAACACCACATGACAACAACATGGTACAAACATTAATGGGCACAGATAACAGCACAAAGGCAAGAAGGTAGAGACAACAATACATCACGCGAAGCAGCCACAACTGTCAGTAAGAGTGTCCATGATTGAGTCTTTGAATGAAGAGATGGAGATAAAACTGTCCAGTTTGAGTGTTTTTTGCAGCTCATTCCAGTCGCTAGCTGCAGCGAACTGAAAAAAGGAGCGACCAGGGATGTGTGTGCTTTGGGGACCTTTAACAGAATGTGACTGGCAGGACGGGTGTTGTATGTGGAGGACGAGGGCTGCAGTAGGTATCTCAGATAGGGGGGAGTGAGTCCTGAAGGCATGGCTTCAGTAAGTGGACCAGGCAGGAGATGATTAACAAGTTTATTTAACTGATCCAGTCTGACAACTCATCCCTCTTTCTCTCTCTTTCTCTCTCTTTCTCTCTCCTGCTCTCTCTCTCCTCCTCTCTCTCCCTCTCTTCTTTCTCTCTTTTCTGACATATTTTCTACATTAGTAACGGAGATGGAAACATTGCTGTGTAATTATTTCCTGTAGTTTACCTTGGCCCTGTTCATGTGTGTTAGAAGAGCAGTGTTGGGGAAGCTACTCTAAAAACATAGTTTACCAAGCTACCAATTACTTCACACTGGAAGAAGTTAAAGCTACACTAAAGCTGCCCTTAAGAAAAAATATAGTTTACTTAACTGAAGTTACATTGGAAAAGAAGTTCACTACATCCAAACTACTTTGTGAAAAATTATCATATGTAAATCTGTAATGTCAGAAATGATTGTCTACTTCACCCACATTTTATTGTATTTTTGCCAAAAAAGTAGTGTGTAGTTCCAGTAGTTAGCTACACTGCTACATGGCAACAAAGTAATTAACTACTGAAAACACTAAAAGGTTTGAATTTAGTTCAACTACCACCTGCAAATTGAAGTTCAATTACTACGTGTGTGTGTGATTCAGTGGAGGCTGCTGAGGGGAGGACGGCTCATAATAATGGCTGGAACGAATGGCATCAATCACATAAAAACCATGTGTTTGATACCATTCCAGTCATTCTGCTCCAGCCATTACCACGAGCCCGTCCTCCCCAATTAAGGTGCCACCAACCTCCTGTGGTGCACGTGTGTGTGCATACTCTAAGTTTAAACCTGAGATTGGATGAATGAATGGCAAAATGCTAGACTGTAATTACATAGCTTTAGAGAAGGTATCTACCACTGCTGACATAGACTCTATTTCAGTACACACACACACACACAGTAGTCTCCAATGGTAACACTCTCTCTCTCTCTCTCCAGTGGTAGTTCTTATCCTAGGGTTACAGTTTGGAATCCTCTGTGTTTGTGTAAGACATTCATTCTGAGTTTATTTGACTTCAGCCTGATATTTCCCTAAACGCCACCACGATTACTTCTCTCTCTACACCCATTCCCTTTTTCAATCTTCTCTTTCTATAAAGCCATTCCTTTTTCATGTTTGTCTTTCAGTACATCCCTTCCATTTATTTTCTTGTCATTTTCTGCAGCCTATCCTTTTTCATTTTTGTCTTTTGCGGCACTCCTTTTCTTCATTTTCTCTTACACTGCAACCATTTTTTCCCTTTTGTTTCACCCCATGACTTTGGTTCACCCCACCCCATCACACCCTGTTCCCCCTACGCATTCCCCTCCTCTCTAACTAACAGTAGAGTGTGTTGTACAGTACTTCTTGTGGTTGGGCCTGGTTTTCTGTTCCATTATTGGGTAGATTTAAGAGCTGAACCACAATAGACCACCCAAAGACACAATACACTCCTCATGGTGTTCACACATTTACACACACACACACACATCCACACGCACACATGCACACACCAGTGGCGCCTGGTGGGAGGAGCTATAGGAGGATGGGCTCATTTGTAATGGCTGAAATGGAATATATGGGACAGTACCAAACACATCAAACGTTTGGAAACATGTCCCCTGTAGCTCAGTTGGTAGAGCATGGCGCTTGCAATGGCAGGGTTGTGGGTTCATTTCCCACGGGGGGCCAGTATGAAAATGTATGCACTCACTAACTGTAAGTCGCTCTGGATAAGAGCGTCTGCTAAATGACTAAAATGTAAAATGTTTGACTCCGTTCCATTTATTCCATTCTAGCCATTACAATGAGCCCATCCTCCTACAGCTCCTCCCACCAGCCTCCACTGGCTCCACCCAACTCAAAGTTATCTTCATCAAACCAATAACAAAGACCCAAAGCCAATTCATGAAATGTATTCATGAAAACTGAAATGTATTTTATTTTCTAATGACATGCTTTACAGCTCTTAATTCAGCGCTGTGTTAGACTGCAGATTAGTTGCTGTGTGTGTGTGTGTGTGTTTGTGTGTGTGTGTGTGTGTGTGTGTGTGTGTGTGTGTGTGTGTGTGTACGTGCATGTGTGTGTACATGCGTGTGTGTGACTGCCACAGTGTGTGCGTCAGTGAGGTTTCAGAGCAGAGTGTTCTCTGGTCTGATACTGCCCCCTATCTTTCTCATCCACTAGTCATGTCTGCTGATGAAGTAAGGAAAGAACAGTCCTGGTAGTATTCTGAGGTAGTACGGTGGATACATCTGAAATAGTCAGTAGTAGAAAACGATAGGGTCCTCAATTATGAACCCCCCAAAAAATGTAAAGCTTAATTCCATGTCTGAAATGTTTATACATTTTCAATAAACACATCCATACCTCTTTTCAATCTCCTCCACTATTCCTTCCATCTCTCCTCCCCTCCTTCGCTCCCTCCCTCACGCCTTCCACCCTCCATCCCTCCCCTAGCTCCTCCCTCTCTTCTTTCTGAATGGTCAGACACTATGACACTCTAGGCAGCTGCAGAATGGAGAGACAATTATTACAGTGGCATAGGAGCTTTAGCTAGGGTGAAACACACACACACACACACAGGTTTCCTGCAGGGTAGAGGGTGATTGTTTCCTATGATGGATGTCACACTCTCTCCCGTCAAACACTGGAACCCTGCTGGTTTTAATTGTCCAATCAGGGGGCCCTGACATTTGTTATTAAGCCAAATGACACACACACACACCACACATGCACTAGCGCATGCACACATATACAAACAATTACATACATTTATATTCCTGTATCTTTATCATTGTGATCATATATTGCATCCCTGAATTATTAAATTATTCTCATAACAGAAATCTGATTTTCACCCCTACTCTATACATTAATCTGCCTCTCTCTCTCTCTCTCTCTCTCTCTCTCTCTCTCTCTCTCTCTCTCTCTCTCTCTCTCTCTCTCTCTCTCTCTCTCTCTCTCACCTACAGCCCTCTCATCCATCAGACTGGGATGCAGTAGTACCATTGCCCTGAGGATGTAATAATAATTTGTGTTCTTTAATACACAGTTTTTCTGCATACCATGTTTATCATAAAGATGTCTCACACACACACCGCATGGTGGGCGCCTAGCAACCAGAGAATGGACAGAAGCCTGAGGAAAGCCTTGTAGTGGCAGGAAGGGGTAATACAACAGGGCCCTCTCCTCTCTCCTCCTCACATCTTCCTTCACTCCCGTTGCCAAGGTGACATGAGACGGACGTTCTCTCTATTGGCCTCGGGCGGTTTGTTACACCCCCCCCCCCCACACACGCGCACGCACGCTATATGGTGCCATACTAGACAAAATACACTTGATAAGGTTTTTAGCTTTACAGTTACGATACAATGACAACAAACAGAGGAGAAGATTTTATTTGGGGAAAAAGTGGATATTTCCACTGAATCATCAATTAATTACTCTTCTTTATCTCAGTTAAATTCACTGATCATCTTTTTCTCAGCTCTCTCGCTGTCTCCACTTGATACCCCATACCGCTCTATCCCTCTCTCTCTCTCTCTCTCTCTCTCTCTCTCTCTCTCTCTCTCTCTCTCTCTTCCTCTCTCTTCTCTCTCTCTCTTCCTTCCTCTCTCCCTCCACCCTCCCATCCCCCTCCTCCTCCCCCCTCTTGACATGTGTGACAGTGTGCTGTGCAGCTCTGCCGGGATAACTGCCAGATTACACGCTGTAGTGTTTCCACCCTGTAATATTAACCAGGAGAGCTTACAGCATCAAGGCCCACTGCAGACACACACACACACCCCAGCTGAAACATGGAGACTTGTGCTGTAATGTGGCTCCTTTGATCTCCCCTAGCACTCATAATTACCCCGGTTACACACACACACACACACACACACACATATGAATTAATAAGGCAGGGCAATCCATAAAATGGTGGCGCACAGAGTCTGTAAATGTTCATTTACACCATAAGTGAGAGAAAGATTCTGAACCAGGGATGTTGACTGGTGAAGATGTTGCATTAATAAGCACACACGCTGTGTGTCTTCAATAACATTGGTTGACAGTGTTTCCTGGTCTCCATTGGCATAGGGGAGGAGAAGAACACTGCTATGGATGTAAACAAACATCTATATCCCATATACATCTGTATCCCATAGTATAATAGCTGAAGATGCTATTGATGTTTGTTTCCCTGTTATTATGTTCCCTCCTAGTGACTACTGTTGTAAGACAGGGCATAGAGATGTCAGAGCACAGCTTGATAGATCCTGCATCTCTTTCCCTTTCTGTCTCCTCTTCTCCTCATCTCTCCATCTTCATTTCCTCTATTCCTACCTCCCTCTTTCTTTCCCCCCCTCCTCCAATGAAGAAAAAAAAAGATATTTATGGGAGTGATAGATTTATGGAATCAGCTCTAATAGTATAGACTTGTACATGGGTAATAGTTTAATATTTAATAAAGTAAAGTATTAAACAGGGACATTATATTTTAGTAAGTGGATACGTGTATTGTCTAACTTTGGACCACCCAGTAGCTGCCCTGTTGGGGTGAATAGCATTACTGTATTCCTGTAAAACCATTAGAAAGCTATTATAGTTTACACACACACACAAACACACATGAAAAAATACAAATGCACACACAGTTAGTACTCAGCCTTTCCTCCGTTTGTCAACCTCAGCCCACCCAGTCGCCTCCTCTCCAAACAGAGAAACACGGTATGTGGGTTTGAGGGTTTGGCTGGGACAATACATACTCATTAACTACAGTATGATCTGTGTGTGTGTGTGTGTGTGTGAGTGTGAGTTTGTGTGTGTAGTGGTGGGGGCGGACTCTATTACCGTAATGGTGAACTTCAATCCAAACTATCCTTCGGTTTTTTTTATTCAGTGAATGTCAGAAGCTGTGAGTGGGATTGGCCAGTCTGAGGTCCTACTGTGATTTTCAGATTGCTATTGTCAAGCTGTGCTTCTCAATCACACCCAGCCTTTAAAGTGTGGCAACGGTCCACCGTCTAGCACCATCTATCTCTAACAACACACCCATATTACAAATCAAATATACTGTACACACAGGCCTACATACAGTCCTTTATACATGCGGACTGTATACACATATAGGCTAAGCTATACGTACATACACACACACACAAAAAGGGGCTTTATAAAATACATTTGATTGATTTATTGATTGACACAGGTGGGTAAGTGCTGAACGCAGGTTGAGATAACATGTGGTGAGTGATAAAAAAATGCTACCAACAACACTAATTTAGAAATGCTTAATAAATGCTATTCCCCCCAAAAGATGTGTGCATAAACAATGCTTACTACTAGGAAGAAACTGTAGGATACTGGGATGTACCCAATGTCTCCACAAGATTAGTTCAATGTGGTTTCAAAACTTTTCTTTAGGCTGCTGCTTCACTAATCTGGTATGCAAAAAGAACCAAATATCAGCTTTGTTCTCAATTTTCAACAGAAAGTTGGGACATGTCTGGAATTTTCTGTTCACTACATCTTTAAAAAGTAATCAACGACATCCAACGAGACACATAGAGAAACTAAGACGAGACTCAAAAACACCACATAAAAATTTTCAATAATAAATTAAATAACATGACAACCCTTACCCAAATCAACCATAGTTTAAAATCCTTTGTGCCTACCTTCCTCCCTGTCTCTCATAAGCCCCATCAATTACACTTCCTTAAACTAGGATTTGAATAGAATATTAGCATTCAATGTATAACAAAATACCATAGCCAGAGTGTTTACATCTATCAATGTGTGAGCAGCTAGCAACGCGGCATGGCGTCCTCTCTGAGGTTGAGGTGCATAAAAATCTAGCTAATTGGACAGGTGTTAACAGCCATTATCATATTAAAACGTCATGTCAGATGATTAGCCCGAAACAGCAAGATACGCAGAATCCGCCAAGGATTATCCATCTGTTAAAGATGGAAAATAGGGATTTAGGCCTGTCAGAATGGAGAGATAGAAAGATGAGGGGATGTGGAGAGAAGGAAGAGGGGGAGAGAGCTTAGAGGGAAAGCTCCTTCAGTGTTCAGTAAGCCACAGACAGACAGCTTCCTGTCACAGACCCCCTGTAGACTGCTGCTACACCCCGGGGTGTGGGCTCGGTGTGTAAGTGTGTGTGTGTGTGCTTGTGTGAGTTTCCCCACCACCTGCCTCTCTCCCCAGCTGTTATTGGACGAGGCAGCTTGGCCAGGAGAGAGACCCTCAATGAATGGATCATTATTGATTTAACCTAAAAGGCATGTAGGACCAATTCAACTACTCACTCCCTCACCACTCCTCTCTTCTAGCTCTGTTTCTATCATGAACACACACACAATCATCCACTTTCACACTCTCTCTCTCTCTCTCTCTCTCTCTCTCTCTCTCTCTCTCTCTCTCTCTCTCTCTCTCTCTCTCTCGCTGTCTCTCTCTCTCACACACAAACACACACACACTGCACCCCCTCCCCTCCCCCCAGGCCCTCCTAAATGACTCTGTGAAGTGGGGTGAGCCTCTTCAGTCCGTGAAGATGGTAGAACACACGCCAAATATCCTCCTATCGATCGCCACCCCTAAAGGTCAACGAGGGAGAGTTTACACCAAACACTCTGGTGAGCTAGTGACTAGAGGAGCTAACACACAGTGCTACAGTCAGGCAAGATAATGAAGCTTAGCTGACACAGATACAACGGAGAGCACTCGTTTGTGTCGACGTTGGAAAGACAAATGAAGTCTATCGCTCTCTCTCTCTCTTTCACTCTCTTTAACGTGCGTACGTGCATGCGTGCAGAGATGGGCAAAAGATACATCAAAATGTATCTTGTTACAAATACAAGATACTCTAAAGACCATTGTATCAAACTAAAATACAAAATACTTTTGCAAAGTATTGTATTTAGATAAAATAGAGGTATATTGAGGTATTTTGTCATTTCGAAATACAAAATGCATTTGCAAGTACATGCCTTCACTACAACAACATTGTAACGGTAACACATTTTTTAAAACTTGATATGACTGGGATATGTGGAATGTGACTGTTTATCTACCTTAGTTGTGTCTGCTAAATGACCAAAATGTTAATCTAAATGTAAAAATGAACAATTGCAAAGCATGCTGGGTATTATTAGTGGCTTTGTTTCGGGGGCAGAGCTCATTAGAATAGTGTTCATTTTTACAATTTTTTTTGCGTTAAAATGTTGGTCATTTAGCAGACACTTTTATCACACCATAATGCCATCAGACTTCTGATACCAATGCAGGGGGAAAGGGGGGCCACAAAATGGTGAACCGCAAAAAAGAAAATGTATAGAAGTATTTTGAAAATACTAATTACAGGTCTTGAAAGTATCTTGTTACAAATCACAGTGGATTGTAGCTCAGGCCAGTGAAATACAAATTACAAAATATATTACTTACTTCTTACTTACTTAATATATTACTCTACTTCCCTGCCATCTCTCTCTCTACCGGGGCTGCACGGTTTCGGTTAACTTTGGACCACTTTTCAAACACCCTCCAAAAGACATCAAGTACCAGCCAATGAGTGATATGGGCTGGGGAGCGGTGATCGAACACACACTGGCTGACATGCTGTATCATGTAGAGACAGACGTGGATGGACGACGTAGCCCGCCCTGGGAAGGATAAACACACACCACCAGAGATCAACACACACACACAGACAGCCAGTTGAGTGTTCGGACAGGCATGGAGGAGTCCATTCCAGCATTTATTGGTGGGTTGATGTCGACCTGAACATCGACACTTTGTAGTCTCTTTGTGGAGTCCCTTAAACATTATTGTCATTCCCACGGGGGGCCAGTATGAAAATGTATGCACTCACTAATTGTAAGTCGCTCTGGATAAGAGCGTCTGCTAAATGACTAAAATGTAAATGTAAATATTCGGTCACTTTTCTATAAAAAAAACTGTATTTGAAATATGTATTCTGAATACATGTGACAGAAATACTGCCCAAAGAGCAACATGGACAGAGACATCACAGCATACTGCATGCAGAGCATGTGTCTGACAGGAACTCTGAAGACATCACACTTCCAGTGGGGACCTAATGAAGGTGACATCAGGCTGTCAACTCTCTCTCTTTAATTAGATGACATTAGTCTTTTGGGAAGAATGTGTGAATACCAGTCAATTACAGCTGGGTAATTATATGAGGTTGTACTGCCAGTTCATCTATTTTATATACAGTGGGGAAAAAAAGTATTTAGTCAGCCACCAATTGTGCAAGTTCTCCCACTTAAAAAGATGAGAGAGGCCTGTAATTTTCATCATAGGTACACGTCAACTATGACAGACAAAATGAGAAAAAAAATCCAGAAAATCACATTGTAGGATTTTTTATGAATTTATTTGCAAATTATGGTGGAAAATAAGTATTTGTTCAATAACAAAAGTTTCTCAATACTTTGTTATATACCCTTTGTTGGCAATGACACAGGTCAAACGTTTTCTGTAAGTCTTCACAAGGTTTTCACACACTGTTGCTGGTATTTTGGCCCATTCCTCCATGCAGATCTCCTCTAGAGCAGTGATGTTTTGGGGCTGTCGCTGGGCAACACGGACTTTCAACTCCCTCCAAAGATTTTCTATGGGGTTGAGATCTGGAGACTGGCTAGGCCACTCCAGGACCTTGAAATGCTTCTTACGAAGCCACTCCTTCGTTGCTCGGGCGGTGTGTTTGGGATCATTGTCATGCTGAAAGACCCAGCCACGTTTCATCTTCAATGCCCTTGCTGATGGAAGGAGGTTTTCACTCAAAATCTCACGATACATGGCCCCATTCATTCTTTCCTTTACACGGATCAGTCGTCCTGGTCCATTTGCAGAAAAACAGCCCCAAAGCATGATGTTTCCACCCCCATGTTTCACAGTAGGTATGGTGTTCTTTGGATGCAACTCAGCATTCTTTGTCCTCCAAACACGACGAGTTGAGTTTTTACCAAAAAGTTCTATTTTGGTTTCATCTGACCATATGACATTCTCCCAATCCTCTTCTGGATCATCCAAATGCACTCTAGCAAACTTCAGACGGGCCTGGACATGTACTGGCTTAAGCAGGGGGACACATCTAGCACTGCAGGATTTGAGTCCCTGGCGGCGTAGTGTGTTACTGATGGTAGGCTTTGTAACTTTGGTCCCAGCTCTCTGCAGGTCATTCACTAGGTCCCCCCGTGTGGTTCTGGGATTTTTGCTCACCGTTCTTGTGATCATTTTGACCCCACGGGGTGAGATCTTGCGTGGAGCCCCAGATCGAGGGAGATCATCAGTGGTCTTGTATGTCTTCCATTTCCTAATAATTGCTCCCACAGTTGATTTCTTCAAACCAAGCTGCTTACCTATTGCAGATTCAGTCTTCCCAGCCTGGTGCAGGTCTACAATTTTGTTTCTGGTGTCCTTTGACAGCTCTTTGGTCTTGGCCATAGTGGAGTTTGGAGTGTGACTGTTTGAGGTTGTGGACAGGTGTCTTTTATACTGATAACAAGTTCAAACAGGTGCCATTAATACAGGTAACGAGTGGAGGACAGAGGAGCCTCTTAAAGAAGAAGTTACAGGTCTGTGAGAGCCAGAAATCTTGCTTGTTTGTAGGTGACCAAATACTTATTTTCCACCATAATTTGCAAATAAATTCATTAAAAATCCTACAATGTGATTTTCTGGATTTTTTTTCCTCATTTTGTCTGTCATAGTTGACGTGTACCTATGATGAAAATTACAGGCCTCTCTCATCTTTTTAAGTGGGAGAACTTGCACAATTGGTGGCTGACTAAATACTTTTTTTCCCCACTGTATAAGGCACCATAAGCCAAATACAATCACACCACAGTCTGGTGTATCCCTAACCCAATATGTACTCACAATCTATTGGTTGGTCATTCTACAACTGTTTTAACAATTCCATCATGTTTTTATTTGCATACTCATTGTGATTGGTCCTTTGAAATGTATAAATATCATTCTGTTTTACTTCTGTAAAAACCCTGATGAAATCCAAAAGCCCAAACACGTTGGCAATAGACGCTTTTTAATTTGTTTTATTCCGTTTTCCTCCCTGTGATGCTGAATCTCCGTTCTACTTCACTAGCCCTAACACTAACCATAACCCTAACCCTAGCCCTAACCCGATAGCTTTACCAAGTTGTTGCATATCAACAGTTGCACTTGATATTTTCTTGAAAGTTTGAGCATATATTGACAATCTATGAGACTAAATACATCGGTGGCCTTTTAGGTAACAGGCAATATTGAAGAGTTTCAGGAAAGGATCAGGCTCTTTTTTTCAAATCACGGAAATGGTCGTCATATAGCTCGCTACACTCAACTATTCAACTACAACATCACAACAAAACACTCAGCGATACAAACACATCACCCACTACCAGAGAAATTACATCTTCCTCCATTTAAAAATCCATTAAAAGTACTGAGTTCTGAAGTAGGGGGCTTTGTATGAATGAGATTAAAGGCATGATTCATTTGAGAACGCAGCTAAAAAAATTTGGGAAGATGGGCCCTGACTTGGAGGTGATACAGACCATCTTATGGTTCTCAGAAGGAGGGAGAGAAGAAAGGAGAGTGATTGCGAGAGGATGGAAAGTACAAGAGAGCACTTGAGGAGATGGCTTCCTGCTACTTGTGGGTTTACCTGGCATTTGTAGAAATGCACTCTACACCCTCCATCTCTCTATCTCTCCGTCTCTCCATCCCTCTCTCTAGCCAGCCCCAATTATTAAGAACTTGCTCCTTCGCTCTCCAAATGGAGGGATAATTGTTCACCGTCGAAACCTAGCTTTTGTTTATTGGTCCTCTGCCAGCAATGCAGAGAGGGTGAAGCTTGGTTTGCCATCTATGGGCGATTCGGTCACATTGCGTAAATTGGTGCATTCAGCATGCATAACAAGGACTGGAGTCTTGAGTTACCTGGCTTTAAATTGTGTCTCATCTGGTGAATTCCCCTCTTTAAGGCCCTTTAATCAAATGAGATCACTCAGGAGGAGATGGGTGGATAGATAAAGTTATAGAGAGACAGAGGACTGCTTTGATGAAAAGATGCGAGAGGGATGAGGCTTCGTGTCAATGTTGAGGTCAACGTGTGTGTGTGTGTGTGGGTGTTTGTGTGTGTTTGCGTGCATGTGTGTTTGTGTGTGAAAGATCAGAGGCCTCACCTCCGTTTGACATCAACACAAATAGCCTCATTAATAGACAGGATAAACTAACATAAATATAATGTACAGTACATGTTTATTCTCTGTTAGAGGAAGCCTTTACTGCTTTAGTATCCTGAGGTCAATATAAAATAAATATGTTTTATTGTCACATACAACAGATAGGTGCAGTGAAATGTGTTGTTTTACAGGGTCAGCCATAGTAGTACGGTGCCCCTGGAGCAAATTAGGGTTGCTGAAAGGTTGCTCAAGGGCACATCAACAGATTTTTCACCCTGTCGGCTCTGGTATTCGAACCAGCAACCTTTCAGCAACCAATATGTGCTGTAGAGAAAGATAAAAGGCCTCACCTCTATTTAACATAAACTAAAACAGACAATAGTTAATAGAAAGTTAATAGAAAGCCTAAAGGAACATTGTTATTATGTAAATGTAGATCTGTGTATGTTCCATTAGATACACTTAAACTAAAGGGACGGTTTCCTGGATCCAGATTGAGCCGACTCCTGGTCTAAAAAGCACTTTCATTGTAGATTCTCATGAGCATGCTTTAGAAAGGGATATGAAAGATAGTTAATCCTCTATCAGTTTTATGTACTATATAGGGGCAAATTCATCATCAAATCCTCAAGTGTGAACCACAGTCTGGTTTATCATGTGTTCATTAGACTGTTACATCACTGTTTCCAGTTTAGTCATAAAAAATTAACCAAGTGCAAATAATTTACCTTTCAGTGGCATAGCGAAGCACGTCTTGTTCTCCAAATACCTCCAGATCTAATTATTTTACACATAAATCAGAATGGAACTGTCTTCATAAGTACAAAGGGACTCACTGTAAGCATGTCATTTATTTCATACGACTATTTAAGTAGAACTTGGTTCATTATCATTCAGATTTCTATAGACACACACACACACACACACAAACCTGCGTATCATTATACCTCACACAACAACTTCTACAGCTCAATAGCAGTGAGCGGTGTGATTTTACACATATGACTTCCTATCTTAACCAAGGTCTTTCTGAGCTCCTATCTGAAGGTTAAGTCTGACTGACTCCTTCAGCAGCTTACTCACGCTGTGTGTGTGTGTATGTGCATGCTCTAAAGTGTGTGTCTATGTTATGTGCTGTGTGCTACCCTCAGAGCTAGGCAGTAAAAGATATTAAGGAACAATTGGTAAAAGTGACAGGTTTAATAGAGAAAGATTACTCCTCGCTACAACAATTTGAATTGAATACATTTTCCACCACAGGTCGACCGGTGTTCTTGAATGGAAGAGCTGTCTGGATGTTTTTGTCTGTGAGAGAGAGAGAGGAGAGAGAGAGAGATAGAGAGGGGGGAGGGGAGAGAGAGAGGAGAGAGAGAGAGTCAGAGTCATTGAGTCTCCAGCCTGTTTGTATGATTCCTTCTTCATATACGTAATACCACTACGGAAATTAAGGTGTCAGAGGGAGAGGAAGACACAGACATCAATCATTTGTTGTTTTTTTATTTTCCTAAAATATAGTGGTTCTAAATGCATTCTGGAATGAGAATAATAGCAGGTTCTAAATGCATTCTGGAATGAGAAGAATAGCAGGTTCTAAATGCATTCTGGAATGAGAAGAATAGCAGGTTCTAAATGCATTCTGGAATGAGAAGAATAGCAGGTTCTAAATGCATTCTGGAATGACAAAAATATTACTACGCCTTCCGCTGGGTAAGAAGAGAGAGAGAGAGAGAGAGAGAGAGAGAGAGAGAGAGAGAGAGAGAGAGAGAGAGAGAGAGAGAGAGAGAGAGAGAGAGAGAGAGAGAGAGAGAGAGAGAGAGAGAGAGAGAGAGAGAGAGAGAGAGAGAGAGAGAGAGAGAGAGAGAGAGAGAGAGAGAGAGAGAGAGAGAGAGAGAGAGAGAGAGAGAGAGAGAGAGAGAGAGAGAGAGAGAGAGAGAGAGAGAGAGAGAGAGAGAGAGAGAGAGAGAGAGAGAGAGAGAGAGAGAGAGAGAGAGAGAGAGAGAGAGAGAGAGAGAGAGAGAGAGAGAGAGAGAGAGAGAATGTCAAAAATCAGCTCAATGTAATTGAAGAATCCATAGACTAACCACTTCTGGGAAAATTGGAAAACACTAAACGAACAACAACACGAAGTGCAATCTATCCAAACGGAGATGTATGGGTAAACCACTTCTCCAATCTTTTAGGCCCTATAACAAAGAACAAACAGCAAAAAAATATACATGATCAAATGAAAATCTTAGAATCAACTATTAAAGACTACGGGAACCCACTGGATTCTCCAATTACATTGAATGAACTACAGGACAAAATAAAAACCCTCCAACCCAAAAAGGCCTGTGGTGTTGATGGTATCCTCAATGAAATGATAAAATATACAGACCACAAATTCAAATTGGCTATACTTAAACTCTTTAACATCATCCTTAGCTCTGGCATCTTCCCCAATATTTGGAACCAAGGACTGATCACCCCAATCCACAAAAGTGGAGACAAATTGGACCCCAATAACTACCGTGGGATATGTGTCAACAGCAACCTTGGGAAAATCCTCTGCATTATCATTAACAGCAGATTAGTTCATTTCCTCAGTGAAAACAATGTACTGAGCAAATGTCAAATTGGCTTTTTACCAAATTACCGTATGACAGACCACGTATTTACCCTGCACACCCTAATTGACAAACAAACAAACCAAAACAAAGGCAAAGTCTTCTCATGCTTTGTTGATTTCAAAAAAGCCTTTGACTCAATTTGGCGTGAGGGTCTGCTATACAAATTGATGGAAAGTGGGGTTGGGGGGAAAACATACGACATTATAAAATGTACACAAACAACAAGTGTGCGGTTCAAATTGGCAAAAAACACACAAAAAACACACAGGGCCGTGGGGTGAGACAGGGATGCAGTTTAAGCCCCACCCTCTTCAACATATATATCAACAAATTGGCGAGGGCACTAGAATAGTCAGCAGCACCCAGCCTCACCCTACTAGAATCTGAAGTCAAATGTCTACTGTTTTTTGATGATCTGGTGCTTCTGTCACCAACCAAGGATGGCCTACAGCAGCACCTAGATCTTCTGCAAAGATTCTGTCAGACCTGGGCCCTGACAGTAAATCTCAGTAAGACAAAAAGAATGGTGTTCCAAAAAAGGTCCAGTTGGTCATGAGAAAACAAAAAGAGAATTAATTGACACATTGGAAAGAATTAACAAAAAAACTGAGCAAACTAGAATGCTATTTGGCCCTAAACAGAGAGTACGCAGTGGCAGAATACCTGACCACTGTGACTGACCCAAACTTAAGGAAAGCTTTGACTATGTATAGACTCAATGAGCATAGCCTTGCTATTGAGGAAGGCCGCCGTAGGCAGACCTGGCTTTCAAGAGAAGACAGGCTATGTGCACACTGCCCACAAAATGAGGTGGAAACTGAGCTGCACTTCCTAACCTCCTGCCAAATGTATGACCATATTAGAGACACATATTTCCCTCAGATTACAGAGATCCACAAAGAATTCGAAAACAAACCCAATTTTGATAAACTCCCTTATCTACTGGGTGAAAAACCACAGTGTGCCATCACAGCAGCAAGATTTGTGACATGTTGCCACAAGAAAAGGGCAACAAGTGAAGGACAAACACTATCGTAAATACAACCCATATTTATGTTTATTTATTTTCCCATTTGTACTTTAACTATTTGCACATTGTTACAACACTGTATATATACATAATATGACATTTGAAATGTCTTTATTCTTTTGGAACTTCTGAGTGTAATGTTTACTGTTAATACTTATTGTTTATTTCACTTTTGTTTACTATCTACTTCACTTGCTTTGGCAATGTTAACATACGTTTCCCATGCCAATAAAGCCCTTAAATTGAATTGAATTGAATTGAATTGAATTGAATTGAATTGAGAGAGGGAGGTGTATGCTTTTTATTTCTCTCTCCTTTCCATTCCCTGAACCATGAATCCAAAGTGTGTGCGTAACATTGTCAGAAATAACTACCAAATATGAGTAAAATAACTTTACTAAGAACTTCCATTCTTTCTAGCATGGTCAGATAGTGTTGACTGAGGGTTTCTAGCTTATTCATAATTACAATTATGGAGCGGCAAAGAAGAGAGGCTTCACTGTCATTGTGGAATACTATAGAGCCTATATATACTATACCACTACTGCCATCTGGTGGTGGAGCTATGTATGGCACACTGCCCCCTGTTGGCAGAGGCACTGTCTTGATCTGAAAGGATTGGTTATACACTGAGTATACCAAACATTAAGAAACAACTTCCTAGTATTGAGCTGCACCCCCCCACCCGCCTTTACCCTCAGAACAGCCTAGATTCATCAGGGCAAGGACTCTACAAGGTGTCAAAAGCATTCCACAGGGATGCTGGCCCATGTTGACTCCAATTCTTCCCACAGTTGTGTCAAGTTGGCTGGATGTCCTTTGGATGGTGGACCATTCTTTATACACACGGGAAACTGATGAGTGTGAAAAACCCATGCGGCGTTGCAGTTCTGGAAAGAGCAGGTGTTCCTAATGTTTTGTACTCTCAGTGTATATAAATTATAGATAAGGATTGAATATGTACAATGTGAAATATATTGAAAATTGTGAACTTTTTAATTTAATGTAATTTTCTGCCATTGCCATCGTCCTCACCAAAACCACACCAAGATATGTAGGGAAAAAAGAGAAGATGATTATTCCACTCCATCCCTCCCTCCATCCCGCCTTCTATCCTTTCCTCCCTCCCTCCCTCCATCCTGTCCTGTGCAGGTAGATGTGCCTGCTGGGTCGTAATACAGAGCTGTCAGTGTGAGACGTGTGGTGTGTGTGTGTGTGTGTGTGTGTGTGTGTGTGTGTGTGTGGGAGCGTGCGGGAAGGGGGTTAGGGGGGTTAGGGGGTGGGGTTTAGGGGGGTGTCTGAGATTAGATATGTGACCAGCATGCTAACACGCAGGTTTGTCTGCTAGGGCCAGGAGCCAGGATCACACACACTCAGTGTTGTCATGCCCATAGGGGCACAAAGGCACGTACCCTGTCAGATTTGTCCTGTTGTTTTATTTTTCAGATGTTAAATTAATAACCCACGTTTTATCATAATTATTTATTAAAAGATCTGTCAGCTGTATTTTGTGGAGGGGGCCCACTGACTGGAGAGAGAGTAGAGTGACTCACACAGCGTTTGATTTGATTTTAGCTGCTGGTAATGGGCAGGAGGTATGTTTGTTAATGAATGTGATCAAGCTATGTAGCCTATTGATTACTTATTGGTGAATAAATCAAACTAAAATGTTTTGTTGTTTCTCTGTAATACTAGCCACCTAGCAATTTTATAAAGTTGTCTTTAGCTAACCAGCTAGAAAGGTTCCCAATCGTCCAACCTCATAACCAGCAAACAAGTCATTTTAGGCTATCAATCAAGTTAGAGTAGCTTGTCTAACTATCTTAGCTAATATAACCTATGCAGAATAATATAAAACAACTTTTTACATAGAATTAGGCATAATGATTATAGCTCTAGGTTGCAGGAAAAAGTTGTTTTGGGTGTTTCAGGAAAGATTCTCCAGCTTCCAGAGGGGGCCGCAGCCACCTGTCCGGACCAGCCCCCCTCCATCCTCATGTACTTCCTGCCTCCCCTGCACACACACATACACACACACACACACATACACACATAAACACACACACACACAAATACACACACACACACACACACACCATGCAATGTTGTTTTAACCTGACAATGTTTCCTACTTCATTATAGAGTTGATAGAGAGATTTAACCATGTTGATTTCAGACACCGTCATCTCCCTCGCACGCTCACACACAGACACACACACAGACAAACACACAGACACACACACAGACACACACACACAGACACACACACAGACACACACACACAGACACACACACACACACACACACACACACACACACACACAGTGGAATAGGAGAGGCATCAGTGTAAACATACCATACTTCACACTAAAACATTCAGTATGACTACACTACCAGTCAAAAGTTTGGACACACCTACTCATTCAAGGGTTTTTCTTTATTTGTAAAAAAAAAAATTACATTGTAGAATAATAGTGAAGACATCAAAACTATGAAATAACACATATGGAATCATGTAGAACCAAAAAAGTGTTAAACAAATCAAAATATATTTTATATTTCTGATTCTTCAAATAGCCACCCTTTGCCTTGATGACAGCTTTGCACATTCTTGGCATTCTCTCAACCAGCTTCATGAGGTAGTCACCTGGAATACATTTCAATTAACAGGTGTGCCCTCTTAAAAGTTAATTTGTGGAATGTCTTTCCTTCTTAATGCGTTTGAGCCAACCAGTTACAGTTGGGGAAAAAAGTATTTAGTCAGCCACAAATTGTGCAAGTTCTCCCACTTAAAAAGATGAGAGAGGCCTGTAATTTTCATCATAGGTACACGTCAACTATGACAGACAAAATGAGAGAAAAAAATCCAGAAAATCACATTGTAGGATTTTTTATGAATATATTTGCAAATTATGGTGGAAAATAAGTATTTGGTCATAACAAAAGTTTCTCAATACTTTGTTATATACCCTTTGTTGGCAATGACACAGGTCAAACGTTTTCTGTAAGTCTTCACAAGGTTTTCACACACTGTTGCTGGTATTTTGGCCCATTCCTCAATGCAGATCTCCTCTAGAGCAGTGATGTTTTGGGGCTGTCGCTGGGCAACACAGACTTTCAACTCCCTCCAAAGATTTTCTATGGGGTTGAGATCTGGAGACTGGCTAGGCCACTCCAGGACCTTGAAATGCTTCTTACGAAGCCACTCCTTCGTTGCCCGGGCGGTGTGTTTGGGATCATTGTCATGCTGAAAGACCCAGCCACGTTTCATCTTCAATGCCCTTGCTGATGGAAGGAGGTTTTCACTCAAAATCTCACGATACATGGCCCCATTCATTCTTTCCTTTACACGGATCAGTCGTCCTGGTCCCTTTGCAGAAAAACAGCCCCAAAGCATGATGTTTCCACCCCCATGCTTCACAGTAGGTATGGTGTTCTTTGGATGCAACTCAGCATTCTTTGTCCTCCAAACACGACGAGTTGAGTTTTTACCAAAAAGTTATATTTTGGTTTCATCTGACCATATGATATTCTCCCAATCCTCTTCTGGATCATCCAAATGCACTCTAGCAAACTTCAGACGGGCCTGGACATGTACTGGCTTAAGCAGGGGGACACGACTGGCACTGCAGGATTTGAGTCCCTGGCGGCGTAGTGTGTTACTGATGGTAGGCTTTGTTACTTTGGTCCCAGCTCTCTGCAGGTCATTCACTAGGTCCCCCCGTGTGGTTCTGGGATTTTTGATCACCGTTCTTGTGATCATTTTGACCCCACAGGGTGAGATCTTGCGTGGAGCCCTAGATCGAGGGAGATTATCAGTGGTCTTGTATGTCTTCCATTTCCTAATAATTGCTCCCACAGTTGATTTCTTCAAACCAAGCTGCTTACCTATTGCAGATTCAGTCTTCCCAGCCTGGTGCAGGTCTACAACTTTTGTTTCTGGTGTCCTTTGACAGCTCTTTGGTCTTGGCCATAGTGGAGTTTGGAGTGTGACTGTTTGAGGTTGTGGACAGGTGTCTTTTATACTGATAACAAGTTCAAACAGGTGCCATTAATACAGGTAACGAGTGGAGGACAGAGGAGCCTCTTAAAGAAGAAGTTACAGGTCTGTGAGAGCCAGAAATCTTGCTTGTTTGTAGGTGACCAAATACTTATTTTCCACCATAATTTGCAAATAAATTCATTAAAAATCCTACAATGTGATTTTCTGGATTTTTTTTCACAATTTGTCTGTCATAGTTGACGTGTACCTATGATGAAAATTACAGGCCTCATCTTTTTAAGTGGGAGAACTTGCACAATTGGTGGCTGACTAAATACTTTTTTTCCCCACTGTATGTTGTAACAAGGTAGGGTTGGTAAACAGAGGATAGCCCTATTTGGTAAAAGACCAATTCCATATTATGACAAGAACAGCTCAAATAAGCAAAGAGAAACGACAGTCCATCATTTCTTTAAGACACAAATGTCAGTCAATACGGAACATTTCAAGAACTTTGAAAGTTTCTTGAAGTGCAGTAGCAAAAACCATCAAGCGCTATGATGAAACTGGCTCTCATGAGGACCGCCACAATGGAAGACCCAGAGTTACCTCTGCTGCAGAGGATAAGTTCATTAGAGTTACCAGCCTCAGAAATTGCAGCCCAAATAAATGCTTCACAGAGTTCAAGTAACAGACACATCTTAACATCAACTGTTCAGAGGGGACTGTGTGAATCAGGCCTTCATGGTCGAATTGCTGCAAAGAAACCACTACTAAAGGACACCAATAAGAAGAAGAGACTTGCTTGGGACAAGAAACACGATCAATGGACATTAGACCGGTGGAAATCTGTCCTTCGTCTGGAGTCCAAATTGGAGATTTTTGGTTCGAACCGCCGTGTCTTTGTGAGACGCATTGTGGGTAAACGGATGATCTCTGCATGTGTATTTCCCACCGTAAAGCATGGAGAAGGAGGTGTTATGGTATGGGGATGCTTTGCTGGTGACACTGACTGTGATTTATTTAGAATTGAAGGCACACTTAACCAGCATGGCTACCACAGCATTCTGCAGCGATACGCCATCCCATCTGGTATGGGTTTAGTGGGACTATCATTTGTTATTATTATTATTCAACAGGACAATTTGCTTTATCTTGGCCAGGTCGCAGTTGTAAATGAGAACTTGTTCTCAACTGGCTTACCTGGTTAAATAAAGGTTCAATAAAATAAAATAAAAAATGACCCAACACACCTCTAGGCTGTGTAAGGGCTATTTTACCAAGAAGGAGAGTGATGGAGTGCTGCATCAAATGACCTGGCCTCCACAATCCCCCGACCTCAACCCAATTGAGATGGTTTGGGATGAGTCGGAAGCCAGAGTGAAGGAAAAGCAGCCAACAAGTGCTCAGCATATGTGGGAACTCCTTCAAGACTGTTGGAAAAGCATTCCAGGTGAAGCTGGTTGAGAGAATACGAAGAGTGTTCAAAGAATCTCAAATATAAAATATAGTTAGATTTGTTTAACACTTTTTTTGGTTACTACATGATTCCATACGTGCTATTTCATAGTTTTGATGTCTTCACTATTATTCTACAATGTAAAACATTTTAAAAAATAAAGAAATACTCTTGAATGAGTAGGTGTGTCCAAACTTTTGACTGGTACTGTATATGTGGAGGTACATTATGTATACACTATGGTTGTGTTTTCTCATTTTCTTTTAGATGAGGGGCCAAATTGAGCATCAGCTGGCATCAACTTTCACTCTACTCATGTCAACAAACATATGAGCATATCCCAGAGCATTACAGCCATAGACACACACCACATATCCCACACCATTACAGCCATAGACACACACCACATATCCCACACCATTACAGCCATAGACACACACCACATATCCCACACCATTACAGCCATAGACACACACCACATATCCCACACCATTACAGCCATAGACGCACACCACATATCCCACACCATTACAGCCATAGACGCACACCACATATCCCAGAGCAATACAGCCATGGATGCACACCACAGAACAGAACAGTGACATGAGTGGTCAGGTGAAAGGTCATGAAACATCTGGAATATGGAACCTCTCTATATCATTTAGAACACTCGGTTAACGCCTCATATACTTTCTCATCAACTCTGACCATATTGACACCTTGGCCATCTAGTGATTGCACTCCCATAAGAAAGTGGATGGAGCATATACAGTGGAGAGAACAAGTATTTGATACACTGCCGATTTTGCAGGTTTTCCTACTTACAAAGCATGTAGAGGTCTGTAATTTTTATCATAGGTACACTTCAACTGTGAGAGACGGAATGTCATGCAAAAATCCAGAAAATCACATTGTATGATTTTTAAGTAATTAATTTGCATTTTATTGCATGACATAAGTATTTGATCACCTACCAACCAGTAAGAATTCCGGCTCTCACAGACCTGTTAGTTTTTCTTTAAGAAGCCCTCCTGTTCTCCATTCATTACCTGTATTAACTGCACCTGTTTGAACTCGTTACCTGTATAAAAGACACCTGTCCACACACTCAATCAAACAGACTCCAACCTCTCCACAATGGCCAAGACCAGAGAGCTGTGTAAGGACATCAGGGATAAAATTGTAGACCTGCACAAGGCTGGGATGGGCTACAGGACAATAGGCAAGCAGCTTGGTGAGAAGGCAACAACTGTTGGCGCAATTATTAGAAAATGGAAGAAGTTCAAGATGACGGTCAATCACCCTCGGTCTGGGGCTCCATGCAAGATCTCACCTCGTGGGGCATCAATGATCATGAGGAAGGTGAGGGATCAGCCCAGAACTACACGGCAGGACCTGGTCAATGACCTGAAGAGATCTGGGAACACAGTCTCAAAGAAAACCATTAGTAAGACAGTACGCCGTCATGGATTAAAATCCTGCAGCGCACACAAGGTCCCCCTGATCAAGCCAGCGCATGTCCAGGCCCGTCTGAAGTTTGCCAATGACCATCTGGATGATCCAGAAGAGGAATGGGAGAAGGTCATGTGGTCTAATGAGACAAAAATAGAGCTTTTTGGTCTAAACTCCACTTGCCGTGTTTGGAGGAAGAAGAAGGATGAGTACAACCCCAAGAACACCATCCCAACCGTGAAGCATGGAGGTGGAAACATCATTCTTTGGGGATGCTTTTCTGCAAAGGGGACAGGACGACTGCACCGTATTGAGGGGAGGATGGATGGGGCCATGTATCGCGAGATCGTGGCCAGCAACCTCCTTCCCTCAGTAAGAGCATTGAAGATGGGTGGTGGCTGGGTCTTCCAGCATGACAACGACCCGAAACACACAGCCAGGGCAACTAAGGAGTGGCTCCGTAAGAAGCATCTCAAGGTCCTGGAGTGGCATAGCCAGTCTCCAGACCTGAACCCAATAGAACATCTTTGGAGGGAGCTGAAAGTCCGTATTGCCCAGCGACAGCCCCGAAACCTGAAGGATCTGGAGAAGGTCTGTATGGAGGAGTGGGCCAAAATCCCTGCTGCAGTGTGTGCAAACCTGGTCAAGACCTACAGGAAACGTATGATCTCTGTAATAGCAAACAAAGGTTTCTGTACCAAATATTAAGTTCTGCTTTTCTGATGTATCAAATACTTATGTCATGCAATAAAATGCAAATTAATTACTTAAAAATCATACAATGTGATTTTCTAGATTTTTGTTTTAGATTCCGTCTCTCACAGTTGAAGTGTACCTATGATAAAAATTACAGACCTCTACATGCTTTGTAAGTAGGAAAACCTGCAAAATCGGCAGTGTATCAAATACTTGTTCTCCCCACTGTATATATATATATATATATATATATATATATATATATATATATACACAGTTGAAGTCGGAAGTTTACACAGACCCGTCGCCAGACCTCAGTCTTAAGGGGGGCATATGAAATACATGGGAGGGCAGGGCACAATTATTATTAGCCTACAGTACGTATATTTAATAATACATTCCCTCAAGTGGGGGGGGCACAAGCATTTTTGGGGGCGGGCCCGGCCCCCTATGGCCCGGCCATAGCGACGGGTGTGAGTTTACATACACTTAGGTTGGAGTCATTAAAACTCGTTTTTCAACCGCTCCACAAATATCTTGTTAACAAACTATAGTTTTGGCAAGTCGATTAGGACATCTACTTTGTGCATGACAAGTAATTTTTCCAACAATTGTTTACAGACAGATTATTTCACTTATAATTCACTGTATCACAATTCCAGTGGTTCAGAAGTTTACATACACTAAGTTGACTGTGCCTTTAAAGAGCTTGGAAAATTCCAGAAAATGATGTCATGGCCTTAGAAGCCTCTGATAGGCTAATTGACATAATTTGAGTCAAATTTTTTTTTTTTCACCTTTATTTAACCTGGTAAACCAGTTGAGAACAAGTTCTCATTTACAACTGCGACCTGGCCAAGATAAAGCAAAGCAGTGCGATAAAAACAACAACACTGAGTTACATATGGGGTAAAACAAAACAAAGTCAAAAATACAACAGAAATACATATAATATACAGTGTGTGCAAATTTAGCAAGTTATGGAGGTAAGGCAATAAAATAGGCTATAGTGCAAAATAATTACAATTAGTATTAACACTGGAATGATAGATGTGCAAGAGATGATGTGCAAATAGAGATACTGGGGTACAAATGAGCAAAATAAATAACAATATAGGGATGAGGTAGTTGGGCGGGCTAATTTCAGATGGGCTGTGTACAGGTGCAGTGATCGGTAAGGTGCTCTGACAACTGATGCTTAAAGTTAGTGAGGGAGAGAAGTGTCTCCAGCTTCAGAGATTTCAAAAGAAATCAGCCAAGACCTCAGAAAAAAACATTGTAGACCTCCACAAATCTGATTCATCCTTGGGAGCAATTTCCAAATGCCTGAAGGTACCACGTTCATCTGTACAAACAATAGTACGCAAGTATAAACACCATGGGACCACGCAGCCGTCACACCGCTCAGGAGGGAGACGCGTTCTGTCTCCTAGAGATGAACGTACTTTGGTGCGAAAAGTGAAAATCAATCCCAAAACAACAGCAAAGGACCTTGTGAAGATGCTGGAGGAAACAGGTACAAAAGTATCTATATCCACAGTAAAACGAGTCCTATATCGACATAACCTGAAAGGCCGCTGAGCAAGGAAGAAGCGACTGCTCCAAAACCGCCATAGAAAAGCCAGACTACGGTTTGCAACTGCACATGGGGACAAAGATCTTACTTTTTGGAGAAATGTCTGGTCTGATGAAACAAAAATAGAACTGTTTGACCATAATGACCATCGTTATGTGGGCAGAACTGAAAAAGCTTGTGCAAGCAAGGAGGCCTACAAACCTGACTCAGTTACACCAGTTCTGTCAGGAGGAATGGGCCAAAATTAACAACACACGTACAAACCTGCCTCCTCTGGTGTGAACACTTGGCAAATAAAGGTGATTCTGATTCTGAATTGTTATTTCTATTTCAACCACATGGGGGTGCCAGTACCCTTTCCCCCCTTATTTTTCCCTTTTGTTGGGCAACAGATTAGGCCGTGTGTGCATTTTATCATAACTATGTCCATGTTCATGCAAGAGCGTACAAATGCAACATGTAGCTTAGGCTACAATTCATAAAAAAATAGTGTTCTGTTTTTATCACAATATACAGTTACAAAATATAGCTTACATTATCTAATTTGTATACAGTATTTGACAGTTTAGAAGGTCAATATAATTGTTTTCACATACAAACAATTTAATTTCCATCAGATTTTCCAATTTTCATATAATTTCATATTATAACAGTAATCTCAAAATACTGAAAGCCACCGAAAAGTTGATTAGGAACTAAATGTACGGTAAATTATATTATTGACAAATACAGTATACTCCAGTTTGTGTATTTGTAAAGCACCACACCACAAGCAACATGGCAACACGTGAGCATTAATATTAACAGACAATCATGTGTTCCGGACACAGTCCACTACTAATAAGTGCACTTTGAGTAACACATACTGTATATAACATACATGATGATTAGCAAATCTCTTGCTCCATATTCAATGATGAGCCTAGGGAAAGCTCAAATACACTCACATTTACACCACGATAAGAGAGGCTCTGAGTTTAGGAATATTCTAATGATTTATAAAGATGCTACAATTTACACAGATTATTCAACTTCAAGACTACTGAACTGGAGTAAAAACCTATGGAACTGAATATGGGAGGAAACATTGAACATTTTACATATTTACAAACATAGGGCAGAATGCAAACTTGAGGTCCAAACTTAAGTTTTTTTATTTACAAGTTACACATGTAGATCTCAAATTCGGATTTGGCCCATAGAAAAGGCTTTCTGCTCTTTTGGCTGCATTCATGGAGGACAAACAGTATGTTTTATTTGTTTTGTTATTCGGTGGTGGGGGCGGGTGCTGTACACTCAGAGGGATGATTCGGCGGTAAGTCTGTGTGGGAGGGGTGGAGCCAGGAGGAGGGAGGGGCTAGGAGAGGACTTGTACATCTCTGCAACCTGAGGAGGAGACGGGATAGGAGTGTCTGGAGACTCTGCAGAGAGAGAGAGAGAAGGGAGGGAGAGGGGGGAGAAGGGAGGGAGAGAGGGGGGAGAAGGGAGCGAGAGAGGGGGGAGTCAGAGAGAGAGAGAGAGAGAGATGAGCCTCACACCAGAGGGACAGAAAGAGTAATATGGAGCAGTCATGGTGGAATATAATGAATGCTTGCCTGTGAATGCTCATGAATCTTACCTACAACTGCATGCATGCTTGTGTGTGTGTACGTGTGTGTATCTTACCTATCTGAGTAGTGTGTGTAGCGGGCATAGTGCTGATGACCAGTGTGTGTCCAGTCAGAGGGTCCTGGGCTAACTGGGTGTGGCCTGGGTGGTGCAGTTGGGTGGGCTCTGACGCCAGACCTGGAGATTAAAAGACAAGCCAGCCAATCAGGACAAAGGAAAACCGTTAATGTACACTCTACTACCCACCTCCAAGTAGCGTCATAACATCTATATTGCTTATTAATATTATTGATGTTATGTTACAATACACAGACTCACCTCCCAGCAGCATCTCGTGCAGAAGGTTGTCTATCTTGGCCAGACCACAGAGTTTAACAAACTGCAGTTGTTCTATCATCTGCCAGGTGATGGACTGTAGAGTAGGCAGCAGTAGCAGCAGCTCTCCAAACCTCCCTCTGGAGTCATACTGACGGTCATTAATATAGTCCTCTAGACTCATCTGGACCTGTAGACGCATCGCCTTGATCTTAGACGGGTCACGCAGAGACTTGGCATCTGGAGAGAAGGAGGGATGGAAAGATGAAGGGATGGAGGGAGAGAAAGGATGCGTGAATGATATGAAATGAATGCGTGCAGGCTTTTGCCGTCTGCTGAAACGGAGGGAACAGAGAACAGTCACATGTCAATGATTAACAAAACCATTCAAATCAACTTTGTTTTGTTGAATACAGAAGCTATTGTGTGGTATATGGGTGTGTAAAAGTGGAAGGCTGCCTGAATCGTGGTTGTTAACGTGCTTACCAGGGTCAAAGAAGACAATGGCCTTGAGAGCAGCATACTCATTGTCATCTATCTGGATCTCCTGGAAGGGCAGGACCAGCTCATCTAGAACACGGTTAGCTACACGACTGATCTCCGGCTCTGCACTGCTACCATGGATCACACACCCATTACCTAGAGAGGGAGCAGGGGGAGGTGAAGGTAAATGTGTGTTTTGGGAGAGGGGTAGGGGGGTTGAGTGTGTGTTTCTCCACGTGTTGCGGGGGATGTATGTGTGCGTGTGTGTATGTATGTGTTAGTGCCTGTGTCTGTGTGTATGTTGGTGAATGTACTTGAAGCATGTCACTTACAATCACCATTTACTTATTCATTATTTTGATAGTTTTACCATCTACAAATCATCTGTAGGGGCGATCCAAGAAAAGTGTCTTCCATGTCTTTCTTTCTGATAAAACGTGTTTAAGTCAGAGGCCTCCAAAGACTTGAGTCAATGATTATCTGGTTGTATAACAGTCTTACAGGGTAACCGACCTGTTAACCTTGATATGTCAGCTTTAAATCAAGCTTAGCACGGCAGTATGGCAGGTTCTGATTGGGTGTTACTGAGGGATAAAGGTGAGAGGTGATTGGTCAGTTCTTACCAAGAAGCAGGAAGTCCTTATAAGGCATTGACCTCTTGGCGACCCCTAGTAGAAGGTGTTCCCCTGCGTGAGCCCTGAGCAGACTCACCTTGACAAACACACACACACACACAAACAGACACACAAAACACACACACAGACACACGATACACACACACACAAACAGACACACAAAACACACACACAGACACACGATACACACACACACAGACACACGATACACACACACAGACACACGATACACACACACAGACACACACAGGGTGAGAAACAATGACATGAGTGACCAAACACAGGCTACAAACATATCTCAGCTCGAGACTCATTTGACTCTAAACCATTAGCTACGGACTAAAGCTAGAAACATTACTTTGTGTTTCTGGAAGGTCACACGCACATTCAAAAGGCTTTAGTTGAGTCATGGCAAAACTTTGGTAACCACTGTTTTGTTTCAGTTCCAGTCACTACTAGGTGGTCATATAGGTCCAGACAAGTCAGGTTGTTACCTGGTCGTCCAGGGGCAGCTCACCGAAGGCAGGGATGTATTTGGCCCATTCCACCAGCACTAACAGCTGTTGTCTCATGGAGTCACAGACATCACCCACACCAGCCGACTTCTGTTCCGATGCATCTACTGCACCACTGGGACTGGACACACTGATCTAGAGTGGGGAGAGAGAATGAGTAGTCATGCAGATGATTGGAAACACTGATGATGATGATGTGTGTGTACATGTGTGTGCACGTGTGTGTGTGTGTGTGTGTGTGTGTGTGTGTGTGTGTGTGTGTGTGTGTTACCTGTTGAGACAGTGACTCTGCCTGGGCCAGAAGAGTGATAGGTGGGAGATCCTGATTGTCCTGAATGTTTCTTCTGGAGCTGATACGATCTCTCTCATTCTGTACCGCTGAAATACACACACATCCACCATCACACACACACACATCAGATCAGAGATATTAGTATGACATTACCATGTTACCATTTCCAGAATCTAAGGTGTAGGACTGAGAAACACATAGATTCAAGTCCCAGTTTGCCTATCCCTGGAATTTGCTACAATATCATAATAATAATTTTGAATAGCTGACTTCTAGTTCAGACCAAACTATGCAGGAGAACAGGCTGTGTAGAGAGGTGAAGTCAAAAGTTAACCAATAGTATCCCTGAACAACATGTCTGAAAAGGCACATGATTGGGTGTCATAAAGCTCTCTGCCAAGGTTATAGGGCCCATAAACACACACACAATTCTTTTCTGATATCCCTCATAAACACAGTGTTCTCCGAATAATCATGTTTGGTTTATGGCAGACCTAGTTTCAGCCTCCCAGCCTCCCAGCCTCCCAGCCTCCCAGCCCTGATACCCTCCTCACACTGACTGTTTTATTTGTTTAATTTGTGAGTACAGAGCTAGTGCTGGGCTGGAACAAAAGCCTGCACATGGATGGAGATGAATGCCATATTCTATTGGTATTCAGTAGTACTGATGGTACTGGTTTGATGTGGCCGACCTTCTTTCTTCATGCCAGCTCTGAAACACTTGTGGAGTCTGCAAAACCGACACTGGTTCCTCTTGTCCTTGTCCACCACACACTGACGGTTAAACCTGGAGACACACAGACAGATACACACACAGGATTACTGTCAATATCGTAACTCTATGGGCCTACCTTGTAGTTCTGTTCGTTGCAATATGACTACACTCTTAGAAAAAAGGGTTCCAAAAGGGTTCTTCGGCTGTCCCCATAGGAGCACCCTTTTTGGTTCCAGATAGAACCTCTTTGGGTTCCATGTAGAACCCTTCTGGGTTCCATGTAGAACCCTCTGTGGAAAGAGTTCTACATGGAACCCCAAAAGGTACTACCGGGCACCAAAAAGGGTTCAGAAGAACCCTTTTAGGTTCTAGATAGCACCTTTTTTTCTAAGAGTGTACTGTACCTGCAGGAGTGTAATGTTAGACATAGGCTCTGGTAGCTGCAGCTATAGGCTGGAAACACAAACACACACTCCCCTACCTGCAGGAGTAGACATGGTTCTTGCGTATGGAGCGTCTGAAGAAGCCTTTACATCCGTCACAGCTGGAGGCTCCATAGTGTTTCCCTGTAGCCTTGTCTCCACAGATAGCACAGTTAGAGTTCACAACATCTGCCTGGGACTGGCCCGGCTCCGCTGGCATACTGTCTGGAACACACACATTACACAAAGACTGGGTTAGACCGCTGAGCTGAAGTCTATAGGTATTAGTGCAAGGAGCTAATGCAAGTTTTATGGTCTCAGGAAAGGTTACTCATCACACACCTACATACACACACGCACACGCACACACGCATCCTCCTGGCATCAGAAAACCTCCTCCGTTGAAATAGAGAATCATTCATTCCTTTGTGCATGTGAAATCAAAGCATATTGACAAAGGAAGAGAAGGACAGCGACTCAGTGGGGATTCAGATATGTACTAGCTGACTGCTATCTGTATGTTGACAGATGATTGATTAGCAAAGCCTTTCGTGCTTTTATCTGGGATACATGTGAAAGACACCAATAATATTAAACCACACTCCAAAACCATGCAAGGTTAGGGATCTAGTTTTCTATATCTACATGGCTCCAGAGATGAGAATGGCGCCAGAGAAGATGGCTGCCGTTTTACAGCCCTCTAACCAATTGTACTATTATGTGTGTTTTTTCGCATTATTTGTAATTTATTCTGTACATAATGTTTCTGCCATCGTCTCTTATAACCAAAAAGAGCTTCTGGACAGCGATTACTCACTTCGTATTGGACGAAGATTTTTTCTTCAACAAGTCGGACGCGAAGGATATCCTACAGACACCCGACAAGGCCCAAATCCCCGTCATTCGCATGAGAAAGAGACAGAGATATCGTGGACGTAGGTCGGGGTGCCTTGTAAGGATCCGACGGCGAGTGAGTAAACTGCCTCTTCCATCAATCCAATTAGCCAATGTTCAATCATTTGAGAATAAATTGGATGACCTAAGATTAGGGTTAGGGTTAGGGTTACAAAGGGTTAGGGTTAGGGTTAGGGTGGTGGTCTGTGTATATTTGTAAACAACAGCTGGTGCACAAAATCAAATACTAAGGAAGTCTCAAGGTTTTGCTCGCCTGAGGTAGAGTATCTTATGATAAGCTGTAGACCACACTACTTACCAAGAGAGTTTTCATCTATATTTTTCATAGCTGTCTATTTACCACCACAAACCAATGCTGGCATTAAGATTGCACTTAATGAGCTGTATAAGGCCATAAGTGAACAGGAAAACGCTCATCCAGAGGCAGCGCTCCTAGTGGCCGGGGACTTAATGCAGGGAAACTTAAATCCGTTATACCTCATTTCTACCAGCATGTTAAATGTGCAACCAGAGGAAAAGAAACTCTAGACCACCTTTACTCCACACACAGAGACGCATACAAAGCTCTCCCTCGCCCTCCATTTGGCAAATCTGACCATAACTCTATCCTCCTGATTTATAAGCAAAAACTAAAGCAGGAAGCACCAGTGACTCGGTTAATAAGGAAGTGGTCAGATGACGCAGATGCTAAGCTACAGGACTGTTTTGCTAGCACAGACTTGAACATGTTCCGGGATTCTTCAGATAGCATTGAGGAGTACACCACATCAATCACTGGCTTCATCAATAAGTGCATCGATGATGTCGTCCCCACAGTGACCGTACGTACATACCCCAACCAGAAGCCATGGATTACAGGCAACATCCACACTGAGCTAAAGGGTAGAGCTGCCGCTTTCAAGGAGCGGGACTCTAACCCGGACGCTTATAAGAAATCCCGCTATGCCCTCCGACGAACCATCAAACAGGCAAAGAGTCAATACAGGACTAAGATTGAATCGTACTACACCGGCTCTGACGCTCGTCGGATGTGGCAGGGCTTGAAAACTATTACAGACTACAAAGGGAAGCACAGCCGCGAGCTGCCCAGTGACACAAGACTTCCAGACGAGCTAAACCACTTCTATGCTCGCTTTGAGGCAAGCAACACTGAAGCATGCATGAGAGCACCAGCTGTTACGGATGACTATCTGATCACGCTCTCTGTAGCCGATGTGAGTAAGACTTTTAGGCAGGTCAACATTCACAAGGCCACAGGGCCAGATGGATTACCAGGACATGTACTCCGAGCATGTGCTGACCAACTGGCAAGTGTCTTCACTGACATTTTCAACATGTCCCTGACTGAGTCTGTAATACCAACATGTTTCAAGCAGACCACCATAGTCCCTGTGCCCAAGGACACTAAGATAACCTGCCTAAATGACTACCGACCCATAGCACTGACGTCAGTAGCCATGAAGTGCTTTGAAAGGCTGGTCATGGCTCACATCAACACCATTATCCCAGAAACCCTAGACCCACTCCAATTTGCATACAGCCCCAACAGATCCACAGATGATGCAATCTCTATTGCACTCCACACTGCCCTTTCCCACCTGGACAAGAGGAACACCTACGTGAGAATGCTATTCATTGACTACAGCTCAGCATTCAACACCATAGTGCCCTCAAAGCTCATCACTAAGCTAGGGATCCTGGGACTAAACACCTCCCTCTGCATCTGGATCCTGGACTTTCTGACGGGCCGCCCCCAGGTAGTAAAGGTAGGTAACAACACATCTACCACACTGATCCTCAACATGGGGGCCCCTCAGGGGTGCGTGCTCAGTCCCCTCCTGTACTCCCTGTACACCCATGACTGCATGGCCAGGCACGACTCCAACACCATCATTAAGTTTGCCGACGACACAACAGTGGTAGGCCTGATCACCGACAACGATGTAACAGCCTATAGGGAGGAGGTCAGAGACCTGGCCGTGTGGTGCCAGGATAACAACCTCTCCCTCAACGTGACCAAGACAAAGGAGATGATTGTGGACTACAGGAAAAAAAAGAGGATTGAGCACGCCCCCATTCTCATCGACGGGGCTGTAGTGGAACAGGTTGAGAGCTTCAAGTTCCTTGGTGTCCACATCACCAATGAACTATCATGGTCCAAACACACCAAGACAGTCGTGAAGAGGGCACGACAAAGCCTATTCCCCCTCAGGAGACTGAAAAGATTTGACATGGGTCCTCAGATCCTCAAAAAATTCTACAGCTGCACCATCGAGAGCATCCTGACTGGTTGCATCACCACCTGGTATGGCAACTGCGCGGCCTCCGACCGCAAGGCACTACAGAGGGTAGTGTGTACGGCCCAGTACACCCTGCCATCCAGGACCTCTATACCAGGTGGTGTCAGAGGAAGGCCCTCAAAATTGTCAAAGACTCCAGCCACCCTAGTCATAGACTGTTCTCTCTGCTACCGCACGGCAAGCGGTACCGGAGTGCCAAGTCTAGGCCCAAAAGACTTCTCAACAGCTTCTATCCCCAAGCCATAAGACTCCTGAACAGCTAATCATGGCTACCCGGACTATTTGCACTGCCCCCCCACCCCATCTTTTTACGCTGCTGCTACTCTGTTAATTATTTATGCATAGTCACTTTAATTCTACCCACGTGTACATATTACTTCAACTACCTCAACTAGCCGGTGCCCCCGCACATTGACTCTGCACCGGTACCCCCCTGTATATATAGCCTCCCTACTGTTATTTTATTTTACTTCTGCTCTTTTTTTCTCAACACTTTTTTGTTGTTGTTTTATTTGACTTTTTTATTAAAAAATAAATGCACTGTTGGTTAAGGGCTGTAAGTAAGCATTTCACTGTAATGTCTACACCTGTTGTATTCGGCGCATGTGGCCAATACAATTTGATTTGATTTGAGAAAAATCCTTCAAAACTCAGAACCAGACCAAGTCCCAACCTCCACAGACACTGACATAGAACAAGAACCAGTGTATTGGGACCCAGACCCCATGTGATCTCAAGACCAAAACCATGAGATCAAGACTTAGAAATATACCAACAAAAACACACCAGAAATATTCCTGCATACACCAACCACGTCCAAGGTGGAAGAGTACATCTTGACAATGCCAGAGAGAAGAAAGTCAATGTTTGACCAACTTTCCTTCAATTCTCCTTTTATCCATCAACGTGTTGAGATAACAACTTCTCCTCTTTCTGTAGGCCCACAATAAAGCCTTTATGACACACTGCAGATTCATATCCTAACAAACCTCTTATCATTCATGGATTATTAATTAATGGATAAATGCATTATTCAACTGTTTTTTAAGTGCATTAATGAGTGTGAGTGTATAAGTAGAATGACAAACTACATGTCTACGTATGTAAACTATGTGTTTGTGTGTGTGTGTGTGTGTGTGTGTGTGTGTGTGTGTGTGTGTGTGTGTGTGTGTGTGTGTGTGTGTGTGTGTGTGTGTGTGTGCGTGTGCGTGCGTGTGCGTGTGCGTGTTTGAGTGTGTGTGCGTGTGCGTCCACTCACCTCCCCCACCGTAGAGGACGTCAGCATGATCGAAGCCCAGGGTGCTGTATGTTGGGTCCAGTCCCTCACTGTAGTTGGCTACATCCATGTCCAACAGGGAGTTACTCACTGACACAGACGGATACTTCATCCCTCGCTTTCTTTCCCTTTGTCACTGTCTCTCTCTCTCTCTCTCTCTCTCTCTCTCTCTCTATCCTTTCACTGGCTCTGCTCCCTCTCTTTTTCTCTGCCTGTCTTTCTCTCTGTCGCTCTCTTTATTTGTTCCACGTTCTTCGCATCACTTTCTGTCTATTTCTTCTTCTTCTTCTTCTTCTTCTTCTGTCACATTCAGTTCTTCAACCTTTCGGAGTGCAGAAAGTAACCTAAGGTCCCTGCTATTTGATTGGTCATCTAAAGTGGGCGGGCCTTGACGAAGACATCTCACCTAGTTGCACATTACTTATCTCTTTCTTTCTTTTATCTGTCCTTCTTTCCCTCACTTATCACTGGGATGGAGAGATAGCGGAGAGATAGATATTCTCTGTTTGTGAGACATATTGGCAAGTTTGACAGGGTGGTGACGATGTCATTAGGTGTGTGTGTGTGTGTGTGTGTGTGTGTGTGTGTGTGTGTGTGTGTGTGTGTGTGTGTGTGGCCAGTATTCTGTGGCCTCCATAACCTGCCTAATCTAATCAATAGCAGAGCAATACAACAGCATCTAATCTACAGGGAGGCAGAGCATAGAGAAAAACACCACTGATACCACCAATTGACTCCCATTATCTTCCCTCTATCCTGTTGTATTGCTGATCATAAACAAGACATGGTTGACCCTCTACTCCTACTATTCACATAGTTTCACTGCACTAAATACCTCTGTTAGAGATTGAACGCAATCTGATTGAGGTAATATAATGAATCTAAGATAATTGAATGGCCTGCATCATTCTGTTTATGATTGGGGCAATACTAATGACGGTAGGGAGGAGGGTGTGGGGATATACAGTATATCAAGAGCAGTTAATCTAACTGTGGTAAATATCTCCTAATGGCACATACAGATGTAGGATCTTAATTTGATCACTCTTTTATTGCTGTGAATTTTCCTGCACAGCAGAAAATGCAAACTTGTAGTGTATTTGAGTTTTAAAAAGGCTTCTAAAGTTTGTAATTTCCACTTTGACATTTCAGACTTGATTTGGCCAAAAATTATCTACCCCTACAAAAAATTTCCATTCATTCACATTTCCTGTTGCTGCAGGATTCTTTTTCTGCTGTTGCAAACTGGCTCAAATTAAGATCCTACATCTGTATCACTAATTCACTACCGAGAGAGAGAGAGAAAGGAGTTGTGTGCTTGAGTGTGTGTGACAGAAACAGAGTGTGTGTGTGCGTGTGTGTGAGAGAGAGAGAGAGAGAGAGGTGTGTGTGTGTGTGTGTGAGAGAGAGAGAGAGAGAGAGAGAGAGAGAGAGAGAGAGAGAGAGAGAGAGAGAGAGAGAGAGAGAGAGAGAGAGAGAGAGAGAGAGAGAGAGAGAGAGAGAGAGAGAGAGAGAGAGAGAGAGAGAGAGAGAGAGAGAGAGAGAGAGAGAGAGAGAGAGAGAGAGAGAGAGAGAGAGAGAGAGAGAGAGAGAGAGAGACAGAGGTAGGTAGCATCAACCATAAGGTTACTTGATGAAGACCATGCTAATGAAAACGTGTTTGCTTCATGACTTTAGCAGCAAACAGAGTGGACATGTTACTTTCTTTTCAAACACTGCAGCCGAACCATATTACAGTCTCTGTCTATGCTGCCTAGCCTCAATGCCTGTCTCTCCCGCAGCACACGTAGTCACATGTCTGGTTGGTGTGTTAGCAACTAAAACCCTACAGCAGGGCCATTAAGCCCAGAGCTAACAGGCTAGCGCTGTGTGAAACACTCATAACCCTGTCTGTCTGACATTTCAAACATTTCAAACACTGTATATAACAGGTATACAGACCACACACACACACAATGCAAAAAATATGGAGCTATCTTGGTCTATCTTGGTCTTCATTTAGAGATTGTCATTAGAAGTGAGTCTGATGAAACCGGTTAAAAAGTACCTTTTAGTTCAAGTAGAGGACGTGAAATGGGTTTTCATGTGATCTTTACCATCCTGTGTGCAACAAAGATATCTTATCTGTTTTACCTCAAGAAAAGACCTGCGTTGTGTAGATACTGTCTCTCTCTTCCAACCAGGGGAGATTATTCTACATTATAAACTGGGTGGTTCGAGCTCTGAATGCTGATTGGTTGACAGCCATGGTATATCAGACCGTATACCACAGGTATGACAAAACATGTATTTTTACTGCTCTAATTACGTTGGTAACCAGTTTATAATAGCAGTAAGGCACCTCTGGGGTTTGTGGTATATGGCCAATATACCAAGGCTAAGGGCTGTATCCAGGCACTCCGCGTTGCGTCGTGCATAAGAACAGCCCTTAGCCGTGGTATATTGGCCATATACCACACCCCCTCGTGCCTTATTGCTTATTTATCCGATTTAGATATTATTACATAGCAAAAGTTGCAGCATCCCAACTTTTGGATTACTTTTAATAGAATATCTTGAATATTACAATTTCACTATCTCAAGCTGGTGTCATTCTTTGACATTCTTACTGAGAGCCAATGGTCTCATATCAAAGACATTGAATTGATTAAATGATCCTTTAAAACCATTGGTCTAATATAAGGAAGTCATGGTCTAGCTCTACAGTTGATGGGTAGGTAGGTCTACATGCATTGAGAACAATGAGGTTGACTACAGCCATGAGCAAACATAAGTTTTATGGAACTGTATGAGGAAGTTCTCACTTCACACAGTTTTTAAATTCACACAAGTAAATTAACCTATGGCATAGCCCAACTACCACACTCTTTAGTTGTTCTATTTGGGGAAAGGTTTATCCCCCTCAGATTGAACTACATGAATTACATTTATTTTAGTAGGCAACTAATAATATGCCATTTAGCAGACGCTTTAAAAGCGACTTACAGTCATGTGCGCATACATTTTTACATATGGGTGGTCCCGGGGATCGAACCCACTACCCTGGCGTTACAAGCGCCATGCTCTACCAATTGAGCTACAGAGGACCACCCATACCATGGAAAGGTCCTGTGTTTTATGTCTGTGGGATATAGGCTAGGCTACCTGAGAGCTAGCTCACCCTTACTGTAACTCCCATCATCTAGCCTACCTGTCCTGTCCTATCCTGTACAGTTGGGGTAACACCCAACTAGACAAACACAGGACCACGTGACAAGTCAATGTATCTACTTGGAGTGCTACGACCCAAATACAGCTGAACCGACAAGGTAAGGTACGAAAGCAGCTGATGTCTCACTTTTAAACACTCAACAAAGTTAATAATCATGCTATTATTCTGTAATAATGGAACTGTATACATAATGTTAATTTGTATATTTTCAAAGGAGACCGCTTACCTTTTCTTTGTTTGTCAGCTATGTATATTAATTCAACAGAACGTGAGTCCACCTGTAAACTAGCCACCAGCTTTGAGGCGACACTTGTCCCACGGTGTCACCGCACGAAATGGGAGAGTCGTGGGCGAGGAGTTGAAACAACACACGGAAGGTTGGAAGGGAAAGCTATGGGCCTATAATTCATTGAGCGACACATTTGATGGCGTCGGCTTAGGCTGTCATTACATCGATTTACTAAACAAACTGAAAGTAGGGTGGGGACGTTAAACAGTAACTAGCCTCCATAAAACTCAGAGAGAAAGGAATATAGGTGTGTGTGTGTGTGTGTGTGTGTGTGTGGTCAGCATTGCCAATTCTGTCGAGACGGGGGTGTAAAGAGTGAAGAGGAGGTCATGTTTCACAAAATAATAGTAGCAATGTATTTATTTATTACAATATTTAGACCAATATGTCGCCAGATCTCGCCCTTAAAGATAGTTTTAGCAAACATTGAAATCGACATAAAGAGAGAAACATCATTGGCACAAGTTATTTTAAATTCCAATATGATAATAAATAGATCATAGTCAAGTACACAGTAAGACATATGTAGCTATATAAATAAGCAGCAGATGGCGCTAAAGTACTGTTTAAAAGGTCACACAGACCGTGTTCTGTTACACGTATAGCAGTGTCCCCTCCCTAGGAAGGTAAGCATGTCGAAACAGCTGAGGGCCGTGATACTGAGGAACACCTCATTAGTGTTCTGCAGCTGCAGGTTTCTCAGGTAGTACATCCTGAACACGTGATAGGGGACGAAACACACCAGCAGCACCAAAGCAAAACCCAGGCTCTTCAGCTGAGCCGAGAACTCCTGGTGAGACAAGCAGTCTCGCCCGTACTTCCTGTTCAGAAGGACCATGACATGACACTGTAGTGCTGTCATCACACAGGCCACAATGATGATCACAGAGCTCATGATGTAATTCAGCACTACGGCACCAACGTGGGTTTCCAGGTGACTGCCGAACTGGAAACAGTAGGAGTCATTGGCAGCCATTTTGTTTGTCTTGTTGTCGGTGGTGTTTTCGTGGACATCAGTGCCGTATTTGAAATAAAGGATGGGGGGAATGACCATAAACATCACCACCCACACTGCCACGCTGGCGCCAAAAGCATGCAACTTCCTGGAAAAGAGACGAGACCCTCTGTGATTTTGTGAGAAACTGATATTTGCCTTGCCCATCCCCCATGGCATGACACACACATTGAGAGGCATATGGTCCACCTCTCTACCTCTACTGCCTGTAGAACACAGTTAACTACCTGTAGAACACAGTTAACTACCTGTAGAACACGGAGGGTTAACTACCTGTAGATCAAGGTTAACTACCGGTAGAACACAGACTGTTAACTACCTGTAGAACACAGTTAATTACCTGTAGAACACGGTTAACTACCTGTAGAACACGGTTAACTACCTGTAGAACACGATTAACTACCTGTATAACACGGAGGGTTAACTACCTGTAGAACACAGTTAACTACCTGTAGAACACCGAGGGTTAACTACCTGTAGAACACGGAGGATTAACTACCTGTAGAACACGGTTAACTACCTGTAGAACACGGTTAACTACCTGTATAACATGGAGGGTTAACTACCTGTAGAACACAGTTAACTACCTGTAGAACACAGAGGGTTAACTACCTGTAGAACACGGAGGGTTAACTACCTGTAGAACACGGAGGGTTAACTACCTGTAGAACACAGAGGGTTAACTACCTGTAGAACACAGAGGGTCAACTACCTGTAGAACACGGAGCGTTAACTACCTGTAGAACATGGTTAAGTTAACTACCTGTAGAACACGGTTAAGTTAACTACCTGTAGAACACGGAGGGTTAACTACCTATAGAACGCGGAGGGTTAACTACCTGTAGAACATGGTGGGTTAACTACCTGTAGAACACAGACTAATAACTACCTGTAGAGAACATGGTTAACTACCTGTAGAACACGGTTAACTACCTATAGAACCCGGAAGGTTAACTACCTGTAGAACACAGAGGGTTAACTACCTGTAGAACACGGTTCATTACCTGTAGAACACGGAGGGTTAACTACCTGTAGAACACGGAGGGTTAACTACCTGTAGAACACGGTTAACTACCTGTAGAACATGGAGGGTTAACTACCTGTAGAACACGGAGGGTTAACTACCTGTAGACCACTGTTAAGTTAACTACCTGTAGAACATGTTTAACTACCTGTAGAATATGGAGGGTTAACTATCTGTAGAACACGGATGGTTAACTACCTGTAGAACACTGTTAACTACCTGTAGAACACGGTTAAGTTAACTACCTGTAGAACATGGTTAACTACCTGTAGAACACGGTTCACTACCTGTAGAACACGGAGGGTTAACTACCTGTAGAACACGGTTAACTACCTGTAGAACACGGTTAACTACCTGTAGAACATGGTTGACTACCTGTATAACACGGTTGACTACCTGTAGAACACGGTTAAGTTAACTACTTGTAGAACATGGTTAACTACCTGTCGAACACGGTTAAGTTAACTACCTGTAGAACACGATTAACTACCTGTAGAACACGGTTAACTACAGATGTAGGATCTTAATTTGATCACTCTTTTGCAGGAAATGCAGACTTCTAGTGTACATGAGTTTTAAAAACACTTCTAAAGTTTGTAATTTCCACTTTGAAATTTCAGACTTGATTTGCCGTAACGAAAAAATTATCAACCCCTACAAAGATGTTAATTAATTATAATTCACATAATAATTCACATTTCCTGTTGCTGCAGGATTATTTTCCTGCTGTAGCAAACTGGCTCAAATTAAGATCCTACATCTGTACCTGTAGAACACTGACAGTTAACCATCTGTAGAACATGGTTAACTATCTGTAGAACTCGGTTAATCTAACTACCTGTAGAACACAGTTAACTACCTGTAGAACTTGGTTAACTACCTGTAGAACACGGTTGAGTTAACTACCTGTAGAACACGGTTGTCTGTCTGTAGAACATGGTTAAGTTAACTACCTGTAGAACACAGATGTTTAACTACCTGTAGAACACGGTTAACTATCTGTAGAACATGATTAACTATCTGTAGAACATGGACAGTTACCTACCTGTAGAACACGGTTAACTATTTGTAGAACACGGTTAACTACCTGTAGAACACAGACGGTTAACTACCTGTAGGAGACGGTTAACTACCTGTAGAACACGGTTAAGTTAACTACCTGTAGAACACGGTTGAATTAACTACCTGAAGGACACGGTTGAGTTAACTACCTGTAGAACACAGTTAACAATTTTTAGAACATAGTTAACTTCACTACCTGTAGAACTCGTAGCGATCCTTCTTGCTATGGAACCCCAGCAGTCGTATGACGAGGATGACCACGTAGAAAACAAAAGCCATGTACATGTGCACGTGGATCATGGCACTGACCACCTTACACAGCATCTTCCCCAACCCCCAGTACCCAGCAGCATAGTAGTAGATCCTGAAGGGTACGGTGAGCAGGAACAGGAAGTGGGCCAGGGTGAGGTTGAGCAAAGCGATGGTGATGACTGATCTCATGTTGGATTGGAGGATGTGGATCATCAGGGCCAACCCGATGTTCCCAATGACCAGGACCAGGCTGTAGATGGACACCAGGGTCAGGCGGTTGAGAGAGGACAGGGGGTTGTTGGGCTCAGACCCGGACATGGTAGAGTTAGAGGGAACCTGAGACGCCATCTTAGCTGGGGAATGGGAGAGAGAGAGAGAGAGAGAGAGAGAGAGAGAGAGAGAGAGAGAGAGAGAGAGAGAGAGAGAGAGAGAGAGAGAGAGAGAGAGAGAGAGAGAGAGAGAGAGAGAACAGAATGCAGTATAGCAGACACTCTTATCAATTCAAATAAGGAGGGTAAACAACCAACCACACAATATCATCATTGTAGGGATTGACGTTATATCAGTGTTGTGTTTGAGACCACCTAAATAGAGTCAGAGTCAAGACCAAGACCGGAGGGGGGGCGAGACAGAGTCAACACCGAGACCGGGAGGGGAACAAGGTGTCCAGAAAAATGTGAGTCCAATTCAAGACCATGACTGTACTTTTGTCAAATCGCCACCATAATAAGAGTAAAAAATGTCCAGCATTTCTGTGTTCATATTTCAGAACAACATATGGATTCTTTAGACATTCAGAATAGTGAATAAATGCATGCTGAGGGAAAATAGAGCCATTCTACAAATTATTACTAACTCAAACACAGTGGGGAACAATGGGCCTTCTATGCCTTCAGAGAAGGGCTAAGGATTTATAAAATATTTAGTATAATTATATAATTATATTATTATTTTCAATGATGTTCTGATCTAAATCTCTTCAGTTTGTGTTGGAAAGGAAAGGGTTACCACTGAAGAGAAAAGAATATCAGGATTTTTCTTTGCTGTCTCTGGTGAGATAAATCTAGCTAGCTAAGTCAGCTATTGGCTAGGCCATCAGAAGCTACAGTAGATAAAGGCATCTGCCGTTCAACTGTATTAGGGCAACATTTTGGAGTGACAGTGGAATCAACCAATCACATTTTGACTTAATGTGTGGGACCATTTTTACAAAAACATATGGAAACTACTGCCTTCTTGAAGGCCAACCGGTCACTGCGCAATAGCGAGCAGTAGTTTTCCCACGGTCTAGCTATCTAGCTTTTGCTGTCAGCTAATTAGCAACATCCTCTGTAGCAGCTGCAGCAGGTGTTATCAAAGAGGATGTTGCTAATTTGTTAGCTTCTCCCTTTTCAAGAATAACTTTCAACAAGAAGTTATGTTTCAAATTATCATCATCAGGTGAGTGGAACTGAGTTTTTTATTGCAGCGCGCTTGCTGTTGTTAGCCATCTCTTTGAAAATAACGTATATGTGTGAAATATTGTTGCATTTAAAATGACAGCATTTTAGCAACATGAAATCATATTAAAATCTGTTCATATACACCCCCAGGAAGAATATGACACTTCACATTTTTTTGGGACAAGAGACCACTTAGATATGGTCATTTTCAAATTTTCATAAATTCTTAGAATCTTTGGGAATTATGTATACTAAGGCATTTGTGAAAATTCTATAGCAATATAGAGTGGGAAAGCGGCCGTGCGCTTGGACAATTAATAAACACTGCAGTAAATAAAACCGAATAAAAACATCTGTCTTGTCCAGGACCGGAGTCTACACAGACCGGTGCGCTATAGCCAATCAGAGCTACAGTAGGCCTTTATACAAACAAGCCATTTACCACACAGGCCTGCCATCATTCACTTTGAACTGGACTGTGTGTTTACAGGCAGTTGCAACAGCGCGACTTTAGATCATTAGAAGGCATTCGCCAAAAGCCACAAAATACACCTGAATGGATTTCTGCACATATGTAAACACCACGGGAGTCCTCATACATTTGGGAACTTTACAGTCCTATTGATCAAACAACCATGAAAAGGTGGGCTCTCTCGCCCTCAGTTATGCACATCAACAACAACAAGATCAACAACTAATGCAAGCAAGAGCAAGATGACATTTTTTATGCAATGTGGCTGACGCAACAGATCAGAACGTTTAGCTTAAAATGTTGATAAACTATTAGGCTATTTCTTCACATTGTAAGCGCAGCAATGCGCACGTGGTAGTAGGCTATAAGCGCAAATGTTCCATTAGCGGAAAACACCATTATCAAAGTGACCGCAAATGCAATTATGCATGTAATGCTTTTATTATAAAGGTGCATTTTTATGGTGAAAATTATCTTCCCCAAACTTGAAACTTACGCGCTGCTTATGTACAGTTGAAGTCGAAAGTTTACATACACTTAGGTTGGAGTCATTAAAACTAGTTTTTCAACCACTCCACAAATTTCTTTTTAACAAACTATAGTTTTGGCAAGTCGGTTAGGACATCTACTTTGTGCATGACACAAGTAATTTTTCCAACAATTATTTACAGACAGATTATTTCACTTATAATTCACTGTATCACAATTCCAGTGGGTCACACTACGTTGACTGTGCCTTTAAACAGCTTGGAAAATTCCAGAAAATGATGTCATGGCTTTAGAATCTTCTGATAGGCTAATTTACATTATTTGAGTCAATTGGAGGTGTACCTGTGGATGTATTTCAAGGCCTATCTTCAAACTCAGTGCCTCTTTGCTTGACATCATGGGAAAATCAAAAGAAATCAGCCAAGACCTCATAAAAAAAAATGTAGACCTCCACAAGTCTGGTTCATCCTTGGGAGCAATTTCCAAACGCCTGAAGATACCACGTTCATCTGTACAAACAATGGTACGCAAGTATAAACACCATGGGACCACTTAGCCGTCATACCGCTCAGGAAGGAGACGCGTTCTGTCTCCTAGAGATTAATGTACTTTCGTGCAAAAAGTGCAAATCAATCCCAGAACAATGGCCAAGGACCTTGTGAAGATGCTGGAGGAAACAGGTACAAAATTATCTCTATCAACAGTAAAACAAGTCCTATATCGACATAACCTGAAAGGCCGCTCAGCAAGGAAGAAGCCACTACTCCAAAACCGCCATAAAAAAAGCCAGACTACAGTTTGCAACTGCACATGGGGACAAAGATCGTACTTTTTTGAGAAATGTCCTCTGGTCTGATGAAACAAAAATAGAACAGTTTGGCCATAATGACCATCGTTATGTTTGGAGGAAAAAGGAGGTGCTTGCAAGCCGAAGAACACCATCCCAACCGTGAAGCACGGTGGTGGTAGCATCATGCTGTGGGGGTGCTTTGCTGCAGGAGGGACTGGTGCACTTCACAAAATAGATGGCATCATGAGGAAGGAAAATTATGTGGATATATTGAAGTAACATCTCAAGACATCAGTCAGGAAGTTAAAGCTTGGTCGCAAATAGGTGGTAGCATCATGCTGTGGGGGTGCTTTGCTGCAGGAGGGACTGGTGCACTTCACAAAATAGATGGCATCATGAGGAAGGAAAATTATGTGGATATATTGAAGTAACATCTCAAGACATCAGTCAGGAAGTTAAAGCTTGGTCGCAAATAGGTCTTCCAAATGGACAAGCCGAAGAACACCATCCCAACCGTGAAGCACGGTGGTGGTAGCATCATGCTGTGGGGGTGCTTTGCTGCAGGAGGGACTGGTGCACTTCACAAAATAGATGGCATAATGAGGAAGGAAAATTATGTGGATATATTGAAGTAACATCTCAAGACATCAGTCAGGAAGTTAAAGCTTGGTCGCAAATAGGTCTTCCAAATGGACAATGACCCCAAGCATACTTCCAAAGTTGTGGCAAAATGGCTTAAGGACAACAAAGTCAAGGTATTGGAGTGGCCATCACAAAGCCCTGACCTCAAACCTATAGAACATTTGTGGGCAGAACTGAACAAGCGTGTGTGAGCAAGGAGCCTACAAACCTGACTCAGTTACACCAGCTCTGTCAGGAGGAATGGGCCAAAATTCACCCAAGCTTGTGGAAGGCTACCCGAAATGTTTGACCCAAGTTAAACAATTTAAAGGCAATGCTATCAAATACTAATTGAGTGTTTGTAGACTTCTGACCCACTGGGAATGTGATGAAATAAGTAAAAGCTGAAATAAATCATTCTCTCTACTATTATTCTGACATTTCACATTCTTAAAATAAAATGGTGATCCTAACTGACCTAAAACAGGGAATTTTTACTAGGATTAAATGTCAGGAATTGTGAAAAATTGAGTTAAAATGTATTTGGCTAAGGTGTATATAAACTTCTGACTTCAACTGTATGTCAGTTAGGCTCTACACCCCTTGTAAAGCGGATCAATGTGCTTCATTTGAAGAAGTTATTTGGCCACTTTAGTTGTGATATAAATCTTATCAAAACATATAGGCCTATGGTCTAGGATACATGAGGTGTGCGACTATGATTTGAAAAAGTCGCAAAAACAAGACATTGTTTCTTATGCTGGGCATCTTTCACAAGTGATAATATATAATTCACAAGTGATAGGCTAATATTGTCACCCATCAGACGATTCTTGATTTAATCTTGTCTTTACATATACTAAATAATATATGTGTGAAATTTGTTTTGATTTAGAATGGACCATTATCATGCACCTGTATCGAAACAGGGGCAGTGGGAAAAAATACGTCATCTATGCACTTAAATAGCAAATGGAGGACGTTAAGTGCCTTGCCTTGAGCAAGGCACTTAACCCTAATTGCTCCTGTAAGTCGCTCTGGATAAGAGCGTCTGCTAAATGACTAAAATGTAATGTAATGATGTAAAATGTTTTCCCAGTGGTTTATTTTCATGCCAGCCAGGTAGGCTATACTCCTGTTGTAAATATAAGCAATGTGCTTAATATTAGGAAAGTTGAGAAATAAATATAGTAGGCCTAGCCTATAGAAAGCTGATGGGACACTCCTCTTTTTATTAGCTGCCATCACTCTGTTTTCTGTTTTTGCATTGCCTATAGAAATGTTGCGCAACATGAGCTCATGGGCCCTCATGAAGTGTTTGATTAGATTTTCGAAACCATTTGCATTGATGTCAGAGTGATTAGAGGGACAATAGAGTGCTAATTACCAGGCAGTTAGCACGTTTGGTAGGCTACTAATGACCAGCAGCAGCATCAGAGCTTGGAGAAGCCTAGTTACTGTGACTAAACGGTAATGTGGAATTTGACTGCATTCATGACTCGTGACCGCCGATGTGGCAGTAATACGGTCACCGCAAAAGCCGTAAGTACTACAGCACTGCATTATATACGTACTGTCGGTCACAGTGGGCACATATTGTAATACAGTGACTGATTGTACCTGTCCATATCTACTGGGAGTGACAAAATAATGACAATTCAACTATCAGGAAAACACCAATGCGCAACACAATCCTCCTCACAACCTTAAAATCTATCAAGTCTCATGTCACGATTACAGAAGTCTTAAGTTCTGAATAATGACGATAGCATATATAGCAATAGCAAATCAAATAATTCTGTAGACCTACCTTCTGATGGATCAGGTAGAAACTATTCACAGAGAAGGAAACCAGGGTGGTGTGAGTGTCAGAAGGTTTTTGTGAGTGCCAGGGCATACGGTATGTGTGTGAGAGAGTGTGTCCCCTGCACTTTTACCAGAGCTGCTCACACCCTCCCTTTTCTTTGTATAAATGCGCAATGCGTTTGACAGGTCCTTTTTGCATACTGTGTGCAGTCAGAAACACACACAACACGTTACTCACCAGAGGTGATTATACATATGGCTGCTCAGCCACGGAACTTCAACTTCTACCCTCTAACCAGCTCTATGTTCTCACGCTGACAGAGAAGGCTGTTCAACAGAACTGAAACAGGATGTGGTGAAAATTGAGACATATGCCAAATTAGCCAAGACTTCTCTTCCAGTAATCAAGATCATTACTCCATCGTCGTGCTCAGAAACAGCTGAAATACACTCACCGGCCATCTTATTAGGTACACTACACAGTACACAAAAATGTATTGCTCCTACAGACAGTGTGTCACGTGGCTTGCTATATAAAGCAGGCAGACAGGCATCGAGGCATTCAGTTGCGGTTCGGTTGAACGTTGGAATGGGCAAAGCTAGTGACCTAAGTCACTTTGAGCATGGTATGATCGTCGGTGCCAGGCGCGCCGGATCAAGTATCTCAGAAACGGCCACCCTCCTGGGCTTTTCACACACGACAGTGTCTAGGGTTTACAGAGAATGGTGCCACAAACAAAAAACATCCAGTCAGCGGCAGTCCTGTGGGCGAAAACAGCTTATTGACGAGAGAGGTCGAAGGAGAGTGGCGAGAATCCTGCAAGCTAACAGGCAGGCCACAAACAGACAAATAATGGCGCTGTACAACAGTGGTGTGCAGAACGGCTTCTCGGCACGCACAACTCGTCGATCCTTATCTTAGATGGGCTATTGCAGCAGACGACCACACCGGGTTCCACTCCTATCAGCTAAAAACAAGAAGAAGCGGCTCCAGTGGGCACGCGATCCCCAACACTCTTATGTCAAGTGTTATTGAAGTGTTGTGGTTGCAGGTTCACATGGCACATCTAAAGCCTTTTCTTTTGGGGTGTTGATATAGGCCACCAAGTGCTAACAGTCAGTATCTAAACAATATGTGGGAAATGCTTGATAGTGTATGTGATGTAAACAGAGGTCTACTTTCTTGGGGACCTGAATATTGACTGGTTTTCATCCGCTCAAGAGGAAGCTTCTCACTGTAACCAGTGCCTGTAATCTGGTTCAGGTTATTAATCAACCTACCAGGGTGTTTACAAACACTACAGGAACAAGATCATCCACATGTATTGATCACATTTTCACTAATACTGTAGAAATTTGTTCTAAAGCTGTATCCGTACCCATTGGATGCAGTGATCACATATACAGTGGGGGAAAAAAGTATTTAGTCAAATCAAATCAAATCAAATTTTATTGGTCACATGCGCCGAATACAACAGGTGCAGACATTACAGTGAAATGCTTACTTACAGCCCTTAACCAACAGTGCATTTATTTTAAACAAAAAAAGTAAAAATAAAACAACAACAAAAAAAAGTGTTGAGAAAAAAAAGAGCAGAAGTAAAATAAAGTGACAGTAGGGAGGCTATATATACAGGGGGGTACCGTTGCAGAGTCAATGTGCGGGGGCACCGGCTAGTTGAGGTAATATGTACATGTGGGTAGAGTTAAAGTGACTATGCATAAATAATTAACAGAGTAGCAGCAGCGTAAAAAGATGGGGTGGGGGGGCAGTGCAAATAGTCCGGGTAGCCATGATTAGCTGTTCAGGAGTCTTATGGCTTGGGGGTAGAAGCTGTTGAGAAGTCTTTTGGACCTAGACTTGGCACTCCGGTACCGCTTGCCGTGCGGTAGCAGAGAGAACAGTCTATGACTAGGGTGGCTGGAGTCTTTGACAATTTTGAGGGCCTTCCTCTGACACCGCCTGGTATAGAGGTCCTGGATGGCAGGAAGCTTTGCCCCAGTGATGTACTGGGCCGTACGCACTACCCTCTGTAGTGCCTTGCGGTCGGAGGCCAAGTAGTTGCCATACCAGGCGGTGATGCAACCAGTCAGGATGCTCTCGATGGTGCAGCTGTAGAATTTTTTGAGGATCTGAGGACCCATGCCAAATCTTTTCAGTCTCCTGAGGGGGAATAGGCTTAGTAAGCCACCAATTGTGCAAGTTCTCCCACTTAAAAAGATGAGAGGCCTGTAATTTTCATCATAGGTACACGTCAACTATGACAGACAAAATGAGATTTTTTTTCTCCAGAAAATCACATTGTAGGATTTTTAATGAATATATTTGCAAATATGGTGGAAAATAAGTATTTGGTCAATAACAGAAGTTTCTCAATACTTTGTTATATACCCTTTGTTGGCAATGACACAGGTCAAACGTTTTCTGTAAGTCTTCACAAGGTTTTCACACACTGTTGCTGGTATTTTGGCCCATTCCTCCATGCAGATCTCCTCTAGAGCAGTAATGTTTTGGGGCTGTCGCTGGGCAACACGGACTTTCAACTCACTCCAAAGATTTTCTATGGGGTTGAGATCTGGAGACTGGCTAGGCCACTCCAGGACCTTGAAATGCTTCTTACGAAGCCACTCCTTCGTTGCCCGGGCGGTGTGTTTGGGATCATTGTCATGCTGAAAGACCCAGCCACGTTTCATCTTCAATGCCCTTGCTGATGGAAGGAGGTTTTCACTCAAAATCTCACGATACATGGTCCCATTCATTCTTTCCTTTACACGGATCAGTCGTCCTGGTCCCTTTGCAGAAAAACAGCCCCAAAGCATGATGTTTCCACCCCCATGCTTCACAGTAGGTATGGTGTTCTTTGGATGCAACTCAGCATTCTTTGTCCTCCAAACACGACGAGTTGAGTTTTTACCAAAAAGTTATATTTTGGTTTCATCTGACCATATGACATTCTCCCAATCCTCTTCTGGATCATCCAAATGCACTCTAGCAAACTTCAGACGGGCCTGGACATGTACTGGCTTAAGCAGGGGGGACACGTCTGGCACTGCAGGATTTGAGTCCCTGGCGGCGTAGTGTGTTACTGATGGTAGGCTTTGTTACTTTGGTCCCAGCTCTCTGCAGGTCATTCACTAGGTCCCCCGTGTGGTTCTGGGATTTTTGCTCACCGTTCTTGTGATCATTTTGACCCCACGGGGTGAGATCTTGCGTGGAGCCCCAGATCGAGGGAGATTATCAGTGGTCTTGTATGTCTTCCATTTCCTAATAATTGCTCCCACAGTTGATTTCTTCAAACCAAGCTGCTTACCTATTGCAGATTCAGTCTTCCCAGCCTGGTGCAGGTCTACAATTTTGTTTCTGGTGTCTTTTGACAGCTCTTTGGTCTTGGCCATAGTGGAGTTTGGAGTGTGACTGTTTGAGGTTGTGGACAGGTGTCTTTTATACTGATAACAAGTTCAAACAGGTGCCATTAATACAGGTAATGAGTGGAGGACAGAGGAGCCTCTTAAAGAAGAAGTTACAGGTCTGAGAGCCAGAAATCTTGCTTGTTTGTAGGTGACCAAATACTTATTTTCCACCATAATTTGCTAATAAATTCATAAAAAATCCTACAATGTGATTTTCTGGATTTTTTTCTCTTCTCAATTTGTCTGTCATAGTTGACGTGTACCTATGATGAAAATTACAGGCCTCTCATCTTTTTAAGTGGGAGAACTTGCACAATTGGTGGCTGACTAAATACTTTTTTCCCCCACTGTATGCTGATGATTCAACCACATACACATCAGCAACCATAGCTAATGAAGTCACTGAAACCCTTAACAAAGACTTGCAGTCTGTTTTGGAATGGGTGGCCTGTAATAAACTGGTACTGAACATCTCTAAAACAAAGAGCATTGTATTTGGTACAAATCATTCCCTAAGCTCTAGACCTCAGCTGAATCTGGTAATGAATGGTGTTGCTGTTGAACAAGTTGAGGAGACTAAATTACTTGGTGTTACCATAGATTGTAAACTGTCATGGTCAAAACATATACATTGTGGTTGTAAAGATGGGGAGAGGTCTGTCCGTAATAAAGAGATGCTATGCTTTTCTTGACACCACACTATACAAAGCAAGTCCTGCGGGCTCTAGTTTTATCTTATCTTGATTATTGTCCATCATATGGTCAAGTGCTGCAAAGACCTAGTTAAGCTGTATCGTATATGAAGATTATGTCTTTGTTAAATGTTTTTCATGAAGAAATGGAATGTTGTTTATGTTAGTATCAAAAGGGAATGTTTTAGTGTAACGCCACATACAACAGACAGGAAGTGTGTTGTAGACAGGGGAGACTGGTGATTGGCCAGAAGAGGGAGCATCTTTTTGCATTGTTTATAAATAGGGGTTAAACGAAGAAGAAAGTCAGAACGGCCATGACAATCTGAGACGCCGTTCTCCGGACACCGCGGGTCTGTAACTTATGCTGTAACCTTGTGATATTAATAAAAGCCTCTAAATCATTGTGCAGCATAAGCGGACTCTTTGTTGACAGCAATAATTGCCACCATTCACCCGATACGACAAATGGCGCCCAACGTGGGGCTGGTCTGCACCTCTCCTTTGGTTCATTCAGTCGCCAGGCTAACTCGCTTTGAAGCATGGCCAGACAAGGGTGAGTTTTTCTTACCGCTTCGGAGCTTGTTAGATTGGATACGACTTGTGTACACTGGAGAGATGTACCATATGACCGTGCCTCGGGTGGCGTTGTTGCTGTCGACTAGGAGGCTGCCTAAAATGTTATTCCATTGTAAACGGCAGGTAATTGGAAGTTTAGAGCATAAAACGGTAGGAATTAAGTATTGAAGGTGTACAATGAAAACAGATATGCGCATTTATTAGGGCACTGTACCGCTTAAGACCCCCAGGGGGGGCCATTTAGAAAATGATGGGCCGACAAATCCGCGTGCACGATAGAATGTGCATTCGGTGGGTTTTGAAAGAACTCGGTTTAATGGGATTTATCTGATTGTGATTATGACTCGACTCTCGTCCGACGGGGGGTTTGATTGGGTTTGATTTCTCGTTGTAATGGTCATTAATCCACGGTAGCAAAAATGGTAGGATAAATATATGTTAAAAGGAATAAGGGCAGTGAAGAATATTTATTTGTGTGGTAGGCCGCAGTTAGCTAAAGGCTAAAGCTAATGTTAATGCTAAATGCTGGAGTGTGGGTCATGCTTACATGGTACATAGCGGCTAATGATAATGCTAATGCTAATTGTGTTGCGTGCTACATGCTAACGGATATCCTTAGAGACCCCATTGCGATGGATTAAAGTCTCTTAAACTTGTCTCTGTGTGTGTAAGTCAGGTTATATGTTTTGTGAGCTCTGTTATGTGTAATTGTGTGAGTATAAGGTATAAAATAGTGAAGCTGTAGCGTAATGCTATCGTTCTATGGTGTGGCAAGCATGGAGTTAAATGGATGTGCGCATGTGCATGATTTTACGGCGCTAAAACTCCGACATGAGGTTATTTGCTAAAACTACGAACACTGCATTGTGGGTAAAGGTCATAGGTCACATCTGGGGTTACCCTGCAAGGGGAGAAATAGACAGACAGAGGAGAGATTTTAGCACAAATCTTCTAGTTGTTACATCGGCGGATGGGTAAAGATGAAACTTGTTTTGTGACCTATTGAATTTATAAATTAAATATATGTTGACGGATTATAATAAATTGAATTAAATAATTAAATGACGGATTAAAATAAAATAAAAATGGTTTTGAGCGATCTATTTAGTTCTGAGTTTAGTCTTAGAGTGAATAATGTAAAACGAAGGAATATTGAATATGCTTGAAATAACTCAGTGATTGCATTAACAACTAAAATCTGTTTCTGTGTCTTTGTTCCCTTGTCATATGAGAGACAGGAGAGAGAGAGGAGATACAGGAAGTGCTGACGTGACAAGGTGTGACGCAGGCAGAGGATCAGATATCAGGCTAGTTCACAAAATCATCCCTTACAAAATATTTGATGTTATGACCATTTCACATAGGCTTGGCAAATACTATTTCATTAAAAATTGCATTTTGGAGGCTCTGTGCATCACTGGGGTTTGATTGGAATTGCGTTGGGAATCAAGGACTGGCATTATTCTGTAAATTTAAGATAATTAGGTGCCTATAGAGCAAGGGGGTTTATGGGAATTGTAGTAATGGTAGGGTTACAGGCTTTGTTTTGGGATTGCTTTGAAGTTGACTAACTTACATTTGCATTTGATGGGTTGTGGTAAGATAGCCAACACTAATTGATAAATTGGTGACATAGGATATAGGAATAAAAATTGTTTTTTTAATATTCATATTTTAGTTGATTTGATTTTGGGGAAGAAAAAAAAAATAAAAATTTAAACAAAGGAGGTTAATTCATAAAGTAACGCTTATAATGGAAGAGTTGAGGTCTGTTGTAGCCTCCACAGTCATTGAGGGAGTTCAGGAGGAGTAGATTACAGTAGTCACTCCAACAGTAGATAATACACAGAGGATATTGGTAACTGTGCCACTAGAAATAATTAAGGTTAATACATACTTTAATGGTAACTTTGGAAGGGCTTAATGACGATGGCAATAGCAAATGTAGGAAGTATGACACCGACAACAACTTTTCTGAAATTAAAGGGGGTAGCAAGAAGGACTCATGGGTTTATGTTACGGATGGAGAGTGCTGTCAATGATAGTACGGATAGGGTTAAAATAGGAGAACAGATAGTAGTAGAGAGAATATAGATTCATCATGGAGGTACAGGATGAGGTCTTTGATTTTGATGACAGACAAGGAGAGGTATCTGATCAGTACCGCTCGTTAGGGAAGAGAGAAACTATATGCATGTAGTTTGATTCTTCTGTTGTGAAAATTAGAGATGGGAAGGTAGGAATCTTTGGTTCCAGCGGTTAGCTCATTCTGTAAGATCAGTGAGGAATCTTGAGGGTCCATGTCTGGTGAGAATTCCAGCACCAAACATGTTAGAGACGTTCGTTCGACCTCTATCAAGTATGTGTCAATTTTATGCTTTGTCATGACTGTGGTATCAGCAACAACAATCAGTAACAGATAAAATAATGTCGTTGTCTAAACATTTGTTTAAGCCTAGGTTTAGGTGTTATTGGGTTAAGTGAATTAACTTGTGTGAATTTGTTAGATGTGAAGGAAACTCAGGTAACAGCGTAACTGAAGCATTTGAGGTGTAACCATTGAGGGCTAAAAGTTGTTTTTGTTCTAATAAAACATATGAGGTAAGGGGTATGTTTATGGGAATATCAGATTGTGATGTTATATGATAACTTTGGGTATGCATGAAATTAAGGGTAGTAATGAGAAATATGTTACTTTTTATGTATCAGGTAGTAAGAACAGCAGGACTTTGATGGTTAAAAGATTAGCTTTTGCCTGACAATGTGACTATGGGGAATTTTAGAGATATTTGGAGGGTTTGTGGTGATAAAGCATATATATATATATTCTTACCCTATGGATAGACAGGATGTTGTTACATGTCAACGTTGAAGCTTCCATATGAGGTTTTTACCATTATAAGAGGGGTAGCACCGGACACAGAAATCTGAAGCTATATTTGAAATTGGATGAAAAGAGACATGGCTACATGTCATAGTCTTCAAGCCTATCATTGAAGGATAAATCTAAGGGAGAAGGGGGGACTTTTTCCATGGTATGATGTAACATTTGGGAAGATCATATTGATAATATTAGGTGTACTTTGAGTTCAGATATTATCACTAGGGTTATATATGCATTGAAGAATATAAGGGATGCGTTTGGGAGATCTGAGAAGACTTGGTTGCAAGATCAGGTAGGCCAGTAGGGGCAGTGATGGGTTACATTTAATGGCAGCTTTGATAGCACTGTGTGATGTTTGTAATTTGTTACTGACCTTTGAGAAAGCTATGATATTGAGATAGGTTGGAGAGTGATGCCTGGAGACAACACTCAGATGCCGGTGTTGACTGTTCCTGATCTGGATGAAGATGGACCAGTGGAACTGAATGGATAAATATCATTTTTGATTATTTGATGATTTTTCAATTTATTTATTAAAGTAACGCTTAATGTGATTCATACATCATTTATATATAATTTTTATATTCTTAGTTGATATTGATGGTCAATTTGAAAGTGTTGTTTTGCAAAAGATACTGTTTGGTCTTTCCTTTTCTTTCAGAAGCATTTGGGGGAACATATGGAGATTGAAATACTCAAACAGGGACAATGGGAAGGGACAATATGACTGGAGGAGATGAAACAAGGAGGGTGTGGCCGATTCCATCATCAACAAATCCATTGGAAGAGGAGACTACGGGGAGATGAAGTGTAGTGGACTACATTCCAGTGTCTGCAATGAAATATAGACATATTTGATGTATAATACATAATTGTGTCATATTCTTAGGTATAAATTTTTGTAGAATGATGTTTGATGTTATTGAATACATGTGAGGATCTTAGATGTTTTTGTTTATTTCGGTGAATGATTAGGGACAGGGAATTTAGGCAGGGAGAGGTTCACTGTAGGGTCCAATGGGTTGACCAGCCTTACAAGTGGATGTTTTTGGATAGGATTTTGTTTGCAGGGGCTTACATGTGTATTTAATTGCATCATAGTTTCAAATGCATTTACATGGTTTATGAGGTTATCTGGAGTACCGAAGGTGGTTGCCTGGGGCAGAGGGACCGTGAGAGAATTTTACTGTCTTGATTGATGGATATCTGAAAAGATGGCTGCCGGACAGTTTTTCGCTCTTACACTCTATAAAGATTTGTTCATATTTCATAGTAATGTATTCATACTTCATAAACAGTTATTCATATTTCATAGAAAGGTATTTACACTCTAGAGGATAATGTTTTTGGTTTAATGTTAAAGATACTCAATAAGATAAATTGTTACTTGTCATAATCCTATTCTGTTTGTTTTCGAGACTGTTCGTCTCGAAGGGGGGAATATCGTATATGAAGATTATGTCTTTGTTAAATGTTTTTCATGAAGAAATGGAATGTTGTTTATGTTAGTATCAAAAGGGAATGTTTTAGTGTAACGCCACATACAACAGACAGGAAGTGTGTTGTAGACAGGGGAGACTGGTGATTGGCCAGAAGAGGGAGCATCTTTTTGCATTGTTTATAAATAGGGGTTAAACGAAGAAGAAAGTCAGAACGGCCATGACAATCTGAGACGCCGTTCTCCGGACACCGCGGGTCTGTAACTTATGCTGTAACCTTGTGATATTAATAAAAGCCTCTAAATCATTGTGCAGCATAAGCGGACTCTTTGTTGACAGCAATAATTGCCACCATTCACCCGATACGACAGCTGCAGCTGGTGCAGAACAGAGCGGCACGTCTTTCTCTTCATTGTAATCAGAGGGCTAATATTAATACTATGGATGCCAGTCTCCCTTGGCTAAGAGTTAAAGAAAGACTGACTGCGTCTCTTCTTGTTTTTGTAAGAAACATTGTGTTGGAAATTCCAAATTGTTTGCATAGTCAATTACCCCACCAGACATGCCACTAGGGGGCTTTTCACAGTCCCCAGGTCCAGAACAAATTCAAGGAAATGTACAGTATTATACAGAGCCATGAGTGCATGGAACTCCCTTCCATCTTATGTAGCGCAAGTGAACAGCAAACCTGGTTTCAAAAAATAAATAAAGCAACACCTCAAGGCACAACGCCTCTCCCCCATGTGACCTACTTGTTGTGTGTATGTATTGACATGTATGTGTAACTGATAGATCACACACACTAATTAATGTTTTTAAAAGGTATGTATATTGTAAAGTATTTTGTCTGTAATGTATTTTTCATTATACGTCGGACCCCAGTAAGACTAGCTGTCACCATTGGCGTCGGCTAATGGGGATCCTAATAAATCAAATCAAACACTGGACAATTGAGGAGTGGAAAAACAATCTGCACAACTGCGTGATGCCATCGCATCAGAACGGCCCAACATGGACCAACATCCTCGTGGAACGTTTCCGACACCTTGTAGAATGCCCAAAATAATTCAGGCTGTTCTGGAGGCAAAGGGGGTCCAATTCGGTACTAGATGGGTGTACCTAACAAACTGTCCGTTGAGTGTAGTAGTGCCAAAGAAGATAAGATCATGTTCAACCATTCTTGGAGGAAACAGAAGTTCACTGAAAGATGTCTATTGGGGATGAAGGTGTTAAAATAGGTCTTGCCTCTGGATGTATGTACAGTAGAAACACTACAGGACAATGCACTGGCAGTAAATTAACATTTTAATACACCATCCATCTCCACCAGGTAATACATCATATAGTATCAGTTGAAAAAATTGATGTAATATAATATTAATATGATATCAATAACCCTGTTGAATATAAAAATATTTACCACACATCGAAGTACGAAACAATTCAACAACACATTAGTAACACACAAATACATCCCTTATCCAGCTATCCCTTATCAACTATTAAATTAAGTTAGCTAGGCTACTCTTGAGCATGGTCCTTTGTAGCTCAGTTGATAGTGCATGGCGCTTGTAACGCTAGGGTAGTGGATTTGATTCCTGGGACCACCCATATGTAAAATGGATGAACGCATGACTGTAAGTCGTTTTGGATAAAAGTGTCTGCTAAATGGCATATTATTATTACTCTTGTTCCATTACTTAATGACTTCATTTAAAATTATACATAACAATGCTTTTGTTTTTGGTGAACAGTAGTTGAAAATAGTGTTGACAATATCATATACAGATCATTCAAATATTCAAGTATAACTTGTCCTATACCTAGACTTAAAGGGTAGAAAGCAGGAGTTTTTACTCAACAAAGTAACAACACAGTGTGGTCAAAGACTCAGTAACTTAGTTGTAGTCACGATCTGGTTACCTATAACTCCCAAAATAGTTATGTTTTTGTGTTTTTTAAAATATTGATTAACTTATTTTCGGATAACTTCGGGACTACCCACAATGCACTATTGCCACCGTCATTAAGAGATCGAGTGTTGGCAGTGGTGAGCTACAATCCACCAATCACTATGAAGTGTGATGTAAACAAGCTATCGTATTACACACGTGGGGCATTCTGCATGTTCAGCTTCAACAGACTTTGTGACTTGCCTCAGGCTCACAAAAGGGGAAAATCATTTTACATTTTTAGTCATTTAGCAGACGCTCTTATCCAGAGCGACTTACAGGAGCAATTAGGGTTAAGTGCCTTGCTCAAGGGCACCGACAGATTTTTCACCTAGTCGGCTCAGGGATTAGAACCAGCGACCTTTCGGTTACTGGCACTACGCTCTTAACCACTAAGCTACCACATCCCTGCCTGCTCTAATTGTTTAGTACCTCGTCTGTCCTTCATTTGATTTTCATCCTCCTATTTGTTTTGTCAACTTTTCGGCCTGATCTCTGTGAAGTAGGCTACCGGAGCTTTGTTACTTTTTCAACCTTGGCTTAGTGCTAGCGCGCTAGCTGACTGACATCTGAGTTTGGACTGTGCTGTTGTGTGATCATTTCTACCTGCCTGGAGCCTTCCTCTGATCACCGGCTTGTTGACTGTTCCCCTCGTCTCCTGTGACCTCTGGAGTATTGCCTCTGAAATCTATCTACTTTGGATTTTCCTTGCTATTTCGCTATTGGATTCACTGACTCTCCCTTAGCCCGGTGAAACGGCCTCTCCCTCTGAACCGCCTCTCTCCCCGACTCTCGCTTAGTAACTCAGCCACTCTTTTACCATGGGATGGGCCCCAGCCCTCAACCTGTAAGTCTATGCTCTCGCTTTGCTTTTGATCTGCTTGTTTTGTTGAAGTTGTGTTCTGTGGGTTCCTGCCTGTGCTAGTTGGTCTCGAGTAGTTAACAATGTTGGACTCTGGCTTGCTACTTATGCCAACTGTGGTGGTTGGCTAACTAGGCTAGTTAGCTGGCTAGCAGGCTAAAAATAATGTTAGCTGGCTGGCTAAGATAATGCTAACTGCAGATAACATTCTTTGATAACTGGTTAGATGGCGTTATGCATTTCCAAAACGTTGGTTTACTTTAATGTGGCTGTATTCGCTATTAAAGCTGTAAATTAGCTAGCTATGTGTTGATAGCCACTGGCTGACTCATGCAGTGCTAACGTACAGTGGGGAAATAAAGTATTTAGTCAGCCACCAATTGTGCAAGTTCTCCCACTTAAAAAGATGAGAGAGGCCTGTAATTTTCATCATAGGTACACATCAACTATGACAGACAAATTGAGATTTTTTTTCTCCGGAAAATCACATTGTAGGATTTTTAATGAATTTATTTGCAAATTATGGTGGAAAATAAGTATTTGGTCACCTACAAACAAGCAAGATTTCTGGCTCTCACAGACTTGTAACTTCTTCTTAAAGAGGATCCTCTGTCTTCCACTCGTTACCTGTATTAATGGCACCTGTTTGAACTTGTTATCAGTATAAAAGACACCTGTCCACAACCTCAAACAGTCACACTCCAAACTCCACTATGGCCAAGACCAAAGAGCTGTCAAAGGACACCAGAAACAAAATTGTAGACCTGCACCAGGCTGGGAAGACTGAATCTGCAATAGGTAAGCAGCTTGGTTTGAAGAAATCAACTGTGGGAGCAATTATTAGGAAATGGAACACATACAAGACCACTGATAATCTCCCTCGATCTGGGGCTCCACGCAAGATCTCACCCCGTGGGGTCAAAATGATCACAAGAACGGTGAGCAGAACCACACGGGGGGACCTAGTGAATGACCTGCAGAGAGCTGGGACCAAAGTAACAAAGCCTACCATCAGTAACACACTACGCCGCCAGGGACTCAAATCCTGCAGTGCCAGACGTGTCCCCCTGCTTAAGCCAGTACATGTCCAGGCCCGTCTGAAGATTGCTAGAGTGCATTTGGATGATCCAGAAGAGGATTGGGAGAATTTCATATGGTCAGATGAAACCAAAATATAACTTTTTGGTAAAAACTCAACTCGTCGTGTTTGGAGGACAAAGAATGCTGAGTTGCATCCAAAGAACACCATACCTACTGTGAAGCATGGGGGTGGAAACATCATGCTTTGGGGCTGTTTTTCTGTAAAGGGACCAGGACGACTGATCCGTGTAAAGGAAAGAATGAATGGGACCATGTATCGTGAGATTTTGAGTGAAAACCTCCTTCCATCAGCAAGGGCATTGAAGATGAAACGTGGCTGGGTCTTTCAGCATGACAATGATCCCAAACACACCGCCCGGGCAACGAAGGAGTGGCTTCGTAAGAAGCATTTCAAGGTCCTGGAGTGGCCTAGCCAGTCTCCAGATCTCAACCCCATAGAAAATCTTTGGAGGGAGTTGAAAGTCTGTGTTGCCCAGCGACAGCCCCAAAACATCACTGCTCTAGAGGAGATCTGCATGGAGGAATGGGCCAAAATACCAGCAACAGTGTGTGAAAACCTTGTGAAGACTTACAGAAAACGTTTGACCTGTGTCATTGCCAACAAAGGGTATATAACAAAGTAGAGTAACTTTTGTTATTGACCAAATACTTATTTTCCACCATAATTTGCAAATAAATTCATAAAAAATCCTACAATGTGATTTTCTGGATTTTCTTTTCTCATTTTGTCTGTCATAGTTGACGTGTACCTATGATGAAAATTACAGGCCTCTCTCATCTTTTTAAGTGGGAGAACATGCACAATTGGTGGCTGACTAAATACTTTTTTCCCCCACTGTAGTAGGGCTGGTAGGGCTAACGTTAGCAGGCTAGTTGGCTAGAAGCTGATTTTTAACAGTAAATTCATAAAGTATTTGCTTCTAAGTTGGCAGAAAATGTAGTTGAAACCAGTAGTCATGAGTGCACACGATTTGGTTTAATTTGAAGTTATACATTTGAGGGAATAGACTGGCTGGCCGGCTCCTCTATACGACACGTCGCCCCTCAGAAAAATAAATAATCTGTCAGACTTCAGAATTCTGATCGGTTCTGATCAGTTTTATGTACCATTAAAAACGTCAAATTAATAGCCTGGGAGTTTATTTGCTTCAATCACTGAAAACAAAAAGGGGCTTATTAGAGACAAGCTTCTATTTGAGCCAGGTGTCTATTTCACAGCTTTTCCTCATTTGCATATATATTTTTTTAATTCCAGCAATCACTTCCAGCATTTTAATCAATGTCTTCATTTCCTGCACAAATGTGTTATCATTTAAATTGTCACGTTTCTTTTGTCTTAGTATGGCTATCCAGTTGAAGTCGGAAGTTTACATACTCTTAGGTTGGCAACATTAAAACTTGTTTTTCAACCACTCCACAAATTTCTTGTTAACAAACTATAGTTTTGGCAAGTCGGTTAGGACATCTACTTTGTGCATGACACAAATAATTTTTCAAACAACTGTTTACGGACAGATTATTTCACTTATAATTCACTGTATCACAATTCCAGTGGGTCAGAAGTTTACATACACTAAGTTGACTGTGCCGTTAAACAGCTTGGAAAATTCCAGAAAATGATGTCATGGCTTTAGAAGCTTCTGATAGGCTAATTGACATCATTTGAGTCAATTGGAGGTGTACCTGTGGATGTATTTCAAGGCCTACCTTCAAACTCAGTGCCTCTTTGCTTGACATCATGGGAAAATAAAAATTAATCAGCCAAGACCTCAGAAAAATAATTGTAGACCTCCACAAGTCTGGTTCATCCTTGGGAGCAATTTCCAAACACCTGAAGGTACCACTTTCATCTATACAAACAATAGTACGCAAGTATAAACACCATGGGACCGCGTCATACCGCTCAGGAAGGAGACGCATTCTGTCTCCTAGAGATGAACGTACTTTGGTGCGAAAAGTGCAAATCAATCCCAGAACAGCAAAGGACCTTGTGAAGATGCTGGTGGAAACAGGTACAAAAGTATCTATATCCACAGTAAAACGAGTCCTATATCGACATAACCTGAAAGGCCGCTCAGCAAGGAAGAAGCCACTGCTCCAAAACCGCCATAAAAAAGCCAGACTACGGTTTGCAACTGCACATGGGGACAAAGATCGTACTTTTTTGAGAAATGTCCTCTGGTCTGATGAAACAAAAATATAACTGTTTGGCCATAATGACCATCGTTATGTTTGGAGGAAAAAGGTGGTAGCTTGCAAGCCGAAGAACACCATCCCAACCGTGAAGCACGGGGGTGGCAGCATCATGCTGTGGGGGTGCTTTGCTGCAGGAGGGACTGGTGCACTTCACAAAATAGATGGCATCATGAGGAAGGAAAATTATGTGGATATATATTGAAGCAACATCTCAAAACATCAGTCAGGAAGTTAAAGCTTGTTCGCAAATAGGTCTTCCAAATGGACAATGACCCCAAGCATACTTCCAAAGTTGTGTCAAAATGGCTTAAGGACAACAAAGTCAAGGTATTGGAGTAACCATCACAAAGCCCTGACCTCAATCCTATAGAAAATATGTGGGCAGAACTGAACAACCGTGTGCAAGCAAGGAGGCCTACAAACCTGACTCAGTTACACCAGCTCTGTCAGGAGGAATGGGCCAAAATTCACCCAACTTATTGTGGGAAGCTTGTGGAAGGCTACCCGAAACATTTGACCCAAGTTAAACAATTTAAAGGCAATGCTACCAAATACTAATTGAGTGTTTGTAAACTTCTGACCCACTGGGAATGTGATAAAAGAAATAAAAGCTGAAATAAATAATTCTCTCTACTACTATTCTGACATTTCACATTCTTAAAATAAAGTGGTGATCCTAACTGACCTAAGACAGGGAATTCTTACTAGGATTAAATGTCAGGAATTGTGAAAAACTGAGTTTAAATGTATTTGGCCAAGGTGTATGTAAACTTCCGACTTCAACTGTATTTCTTCCCCCAAAGAGCCTTGCCAGAATACCTATAATTATTCTCCTCTTTGACTGTGCATTTTCGGCAGTTCTTACTGCCAATTTCTGGGGGTCTGTACTCCCGAAGTTGTTGACTTTTTGTGGTTGCCAGTTAGCTAGCAGTTCTCAGCTTTTCACAGCCAATGGCTACCAGCTTATTACTGGCGATAAAAATTGATGATTGCCATAATTTTTTCGAGTCATTACAGGATTTGTGAAATTTAACAAATCAAACATTAAACCTCGTAAACAATTAATGGCAATGCATGGTAACCTTGTAAACAATTTCATTTAGACCCAGCATTTATTTGAAACAGGTGTTAATTTGCTGAAATGTGTGCCGTTCCCCGGCTACTCAAAAGGGACAGGCAGCTATTTGAGACTGTGTTTAATTGAAGTTTTACGGGAATAACGCCATATATTACATGTGGTTACGTTTTTGCTACACTCACTTTAATAAGCCACAGTTTTAATGTAGACCTCTACAGTAATACAATTCCAGTGCACATCAAAAGTTAGTCCAACAGCATCTTGCTTTGCATAATTGTGCACTTCAGGTAAATCTAATCGAGAATGTTAATAAATAGGCATGATAAAAACTCAAACACGCATGCACACACACACACAGACAGGCACAGACAGACTAACACACACACAGAGAGAGAGAGAGATAGTGTTCAGGGGAAGTGCATCTTGCGTGTCTTCCACAGAGAGACTCTCCTGGAGGTGAGGATGTGGGTCATCAGACTGAGCAGCATCAGGAAAATGGTCATGGACATCACAATCACATAGTGGCTGATGCTGGACAGAGAGATATATATGGTAAGGATGTGTGTGTGTGGTTGCTGGTGGGCAGAGATATAGGAGGACGGGCTCGTTGTAATGGCTGAAATGGAATGAATGGAGAGGTATCAAACACATTTCCATTCGTTATAATGAGCCTGTACTCCTATATCTCCGCCCACTAGCCTCCTCTGACAGCATGGGATAATTAAGCAATAAGGCCCGAGGAGGTGTGGTACAGTGGATTGTGAAATTATTCAGACCCCTTGACTTTTTTCACATTGTTTCGTTACAGCCTTATTCTAAAATTGATTAGATTACATTTTTTCCTCATCAATCAACACACAATACCCTATAATGACAAAGCAAAAACAGGTTTTTAGAAATACCTTATTTACATAAGTATTCAGACCCTTTGCTATAAGACTCGAAATTGAGCTCAGGTGCATCCTGTTTCCATTGATCATCCTTGAGATGTTTCTACAACTTGGAGTCCACCTGTGGTAAATTCAATTGATTGGACATGATTTGGAAAGGCACACACGTCTATATAAGGTCCCACAGTTGACAGTGCATGTCAGAGCAAAAACCTAGCCATGAGGTCAAGGAATTGTCCGTAGAGCTCCGAGACAGGATCGTGTCGAGGCACAGAACTGGGGAAGGGTACAGAAACATTTCTGCAGCATTGAAGGTCCCCAAGAACACAGTGGCCTCCATCATTCTAAAATGGAAGAAGTTAGGAACCACCAAGACTCTTCCTAGAGTTAGCCGCCCGGCCAAACTGAGCAATCGAGGGAGAAGGGCCTTGGTCAGGGATGTGACCAAGAACCCGATGGTCACTCTGACAAAGCTACAGAGTTCCTCTGTGGAGATGGCAGAACCCTCCAGAAGGACAAACTTCTCTGCAGCACTCCACCAATCAGGCCTTTATGGTAGAGTGGCCAGACGGAAGCCACTCCTTAGTAAAAGGCACATACAGCCCGCTTGGAGTTTTCCAAAAGGCACCTAAAGGACTCTCAGACCATGAGAAACAAGATTATTTGGTCTGATGAAATCAAGATTAACCTGTTTGGCCTGAATGCCAAGCATCACATCTGGAGGAAACCTGGAACCATCCCTACGGTGAAGTATGGTGGTGGCAGCATCATGCTGTAGGGATGTTTTTCAGCGGCAGGGACTGGGAGACTAGTCAGGATCGAGGGAAAGATGAACGGAGCAAAGTACAGAGAGATCCCTGATGAAAACCTGCTCAGAGCGCTCAGGACCTCAGACTGGGGCGAAGGTTCACCTTCCAACAGAACAACGACCCTAAGCACACAGCCAAGACAACACAGGAGTGGCTTCGGGACAAGTCTCTGAATGTCCTTGAGTGGCCCAGCCAGAGCCCGGACTTGAACCCAATCAAACATCTCTGGAGAGATCTGAAAATAGCTGTGCAGTGACGTTCCCCATCCAACCTGACAGAGCTTGAGAGGATCTTCAGAGAAGAATGGGAGAAACTTCCTAAATACAGGTGTGCCAACTTGTAGCGTCATTCCCAAGAAGACTTGAGGCTGTAATCGCTGCCAAAGGTGCTTCAACAAAGTAGTGAGTAAAGGGTCTGAATACTTATGTAAATGTGATATTTCCGTTATTTTTTATTTATTTTTATACAAAATCTAAAAACCTGTTTTTGCTTTGTCATTATGGGGTATTGTGTGTAGATTGATGAGGGAAAAAACCAATTTAATCAATTTTAGAACAAGGCTGTAACGTAACACAATTTGGAAAAAGTCAAGGGGTCTGTGTACTTTCCAAATGCACTGTATATGGCCAGTATACCACGGCTACGGGCTGTTCTTAAGCACGACTCAACACAGAGTTCCTGGATACAGCCTTTAGCCGTGGTATATTGGCCATATACCACAAACCCCCGAGGTGCCTTATTGCTATTATAAACTGGTTACCAATGTAATTAAAAGAGTCAAAATAAATGTCATACCCATGGTATACGGTCTGATATACCACGGCTTTCAGCCAATCAGCATTCAGGACTCAAACCACACAGTTTATAATGAGCCATAAGACATGCAAAACCTCTCTCTCTGCTGGGTCCTACCTGGTGCCAATGTCCAGCCAGCTCCCATAGTCCTGCACTAGGAAGAAGAAATGCTGGAGAAAAAGAGGAGAGAAGAGAGGGATGGAGAGAGAAAGAGAGGAGAGCGAGGTAGTGAGAGAAATAGTTGATTGGAGAATATGGTGAAATTTCCAGTTTATCACAGGCAACCATATTGCTAATATCTGTCCCATTCCTTACCAAAGGCAACCATATTGCTAATAGCTGTCCCATTCCTTACCAGAGGAGACCATATTGCTAATAGCTGTCTAGTTCCTTACCAGAGGAGACCATATTGCTAATAGCTGTCTAGTTCCTTACCAGAGGCGACCATATTGCTAATAGCTGTCTAGTTCCTTACCAGAGGCGACCATATTGCTAATAGCTGTCTAGTTCCTTACCAGAGGCGACCATATTGCTAATAGCTGTCTCATCCCTTACCAGAGCCATCAGGTCAGAAATCACCAGGACGATGAGGAACAGACTGGAAACAAAAGAAGAGAAAATTGAATTATTAATTCAATAATGGCCTCATGAGCTAATTTCTCAAAATACTGTATGTCTTCTGTATGTGTACTTGATTTTCACATGATGGAACCAAGCTAAATAACTTACCTTCTGGAGGAAAGTTGTGTAGAGACCTGGATGGTTTCAAATGTACACATAACAATGATGAATGGGATTATCACCTGAAACAACAACAGTATCATCTTCACTCTGTTAGGCAATGTAGGGAGGTTACAACACAACACATTTTTTTGTATTTGCAAAGTTGTGATCATTTTTGTTGAAGATATCTGTATTTTTGCTCTGTCAATATGTCACTCAGTGAGTTGAGTGAGAGACTACCAGACAATACTAGAATCCATTAAGACGCATATTGTGTGCGCAGACCAGTATGTAGACCTAAACTAATGTAACCCACAACTGTTGTTAGAATAGTTGTGGTTTACCACCATCTCTTTGACACCATTATGAGTAGAGCATTGTTTCCTTTTAACATACAGTTGAAGTCGGAAGTTAACATACACCTTAGCCAAATACATTTAAAGTTAGGATCACCACTTTATTTTAAGAATGGTGGTGAGAATGTGAAATGTCAGATTTTTAATGTCAATTATTTTAAGAATGTGAAATGTCAGAATAATAATAGAAATAATTATTTATTTCAGCTTTTATTTATTTCATCACATTCCCAGTGGGTCAGAAGTTTACAAACACTCAATTAGTATTTGGTAGCATTGCCTTTAAATTTTTTAACTTGGGTCAAACGTTTCGGGTAGCCTTCCACAAGCTTCCCACAATAAGTTGGGTGAATTTTGGCCCATTCCTCCTGACAGAGCTGGTGTAACTGAGTCAGGTTTGTAGGCCTCCTTGCTCGCACATGCTTTTTCAGTTATGCCCACAAATGTTCTATAGGATTGAGGTCAGGGCTTTGTGATGGCCACTCCAATACCTTGACTTTGTTGTCCTTAAGCCATTTTGCCACAACTTTGGAAGTATGCTTGGGGTCATTGTCCATTTGGAAGACCAATTTGCGAACAAGCTTTAACTTCCTGACTGATGTCTTGAGATGTTGCTTCAATATATCCACATAATTTTCCTTCCTCATGATGCCATCTATTTTGTGAAGTGCACCAGTCCCTCCTACAGCAAAGCACCCCCACAGCATGATGCTGCCACCCCCGTGCTTCACGGTTGGGATGGTGTTCTTTGGCTTGCAAGCTACCACCTTTTTCCTCCAAACATAACGATGGTCATTATGGCCAAACAGTTCTATTTCTGTTTCATCAGACTAGAGGACATTTCTCAAAAAAGTACGATCTTTGTCCCCATGTGCAGTTGCAAACCGTAGTCTGGCTTTTTTATGGCGGTTTTGGAGCAGTGGCTTCTTCCTTGCTGAGCGGCCTTTCAGGTTATGTCGATATAGGACTTGTTTTACTGTGGATATAGATACTTTTGTACCTGTTTCCTCCAGCATCTTCACAAGGTCCTTTGCTGTTGTTCTGGGATTGATTTTCACTTTTCGCACCAAAGTACGTTCATCTCTAGGAGACAGAATGCGTCTCCTTCCTGAGCGGTATGACGGCTGCGTGGTCCCATGGTGTTTATACTTGCGTACTATTGTTTGTACAGATGAACGTGGTACCTTCAGCCGTTTGGAAATTGCTCCCAAGGATGAACCAGACTACAATTATTTTTCTGAGGTCTTGGCTGATTTATTTTGATTTTCCCATGATGTCAAGCAAAGAGGCACTGAGTTTGAAGGTAGGCCTTGAAATACATCCACAGGTACACCTCCAATTGACTCAAATTATGTAAATTAGCCTATCAGAAGCTTCTAAAGCCATGACATCATTTTCTGGAATTTTCCAAGCTGTTTAAAGGCACAGTCAACTTAGTGTATGTAAACTTCTGACCCACTGGAATTGTGATACAGTGAATTCTAAGTGAAATAATCTGTCTGTAAACAATTGTTTGAAAAATTATTTGTGTCATGCACAAAGTAGATGTCCTAACCGTCTTGCCAAAGCTATAGTTTGTTAAAAAGAAATTTGTGGAGTGGTTAAAAAACAAGTTTAAATGACTCCAACCTAAGTGTATGTAAACTTCCGACTTCAACTGTATCTTCATTAGTATGACATTGTAGTGCGTGTGTGTGTGTTTGTGTGTAGGCTGCGGTACCTTCCACATCATCAGGCCTCCCATGATAAAGGGGTTGAAGACAGTGAGGAAGCAGTACACTGAGGCTGGATCAAAACTACAGAGAGAAGAGAAAGAGATAGAGAGAACATCAAAAAACATCAAAAGGAACATAGAATTTGACATACCAATTAGGATCTAGCTAAAAATACATGAATCAGTTATATAACCCATTGCCCTTTATGGTTGTGAGGTCTGGGGTCCACTCACCAACCAATAATTCACAAAATGGGACAAACACCGAATTGAGACTCTGCATGCAGAATTCTGCAAAAATATCCTCAGTGTACAACGTAAAACACCAAATAATGCATGCAGAGCAGAATTAGGCCGATACCCGCTAATTATCCAAATCTAGAAAAGAGCTGTTAAATTCTAGAACCACCTAAAAGGAAGTGATTCCCAAACCTTCCAGAGAGAACAAAGCCATCACCTACAGAGAGATGAACCTGGAGAAGAGTCCCCTAAGCAAGCTGGTCCTGGCGCTCTGTTCACAAACACAAACAGACCCCACAGAGCCCCAGGACAGCAACTCAATTAGACCCAACCGAATCATGAGAAAATAAAAAGATAATTACTTGACACATTGGAAATAATTAACAAAAAAATTTAGCAAACTAGAATGCTATTTGGCCCTAAACAGAGAGTACACAGTGGCAGAATACCTGACCACCGTGACTGACCCAAAATTAAGGAAAGCTTTGACTATGTACAGACTCAGTGAGCATAGCCTTGCTATTGAGAAAGGCCGCCGTAGGCAGACCTGGCTCTCAAGAGAAGACAGGCTATGTGCACACTGCCCACAAAATGATGTGGAAACTGAGCTGCACTTCCTAACCTTCTGCCAAATGTATGACCATATTAGAGACAAATATTTCCCTCAGATTACAGACCCACAAATAATTCAAAAACAAATCCCATATCTATTGGGGGAAATATCACAGTGTGCAATCACAGCAGCAAGATGTGTGACCTGTTGCCACAAGAAAAGGGCAACCAGTGAAGAACAAACACCATTGTAACTATTTGCACATCATTACAACACTCTATATAGACATATGACATGTCTTTATTCTTTTGGAACTTTTGTGAGTAATATTTAATGTTAACTTTTTATTGTTTGTTTCACTTTTGTTTATCCATTTCATTTGCTTTGGCAATGTAAACATATGTTTCCCATGCCAATAAAGCCCCTTGAATTGAATTGAGAGAGAGAGAGAGAGAGAGTGTGTAGAGGAAGAGCAACAGAAAGAGAGAGAGCGAGAGGGAGAGAGTAGAGTGAGAGCGAGAGGGAGAAAGAGTAGAGAGAGAGAGAGGGAGAGAGAGAGTGTAGAGGGAGAGCGAGAGAGAGTAGAGGGAGAGAGGGAGATCGAGAGGGAGAGAGAGAGTAGAGGGAGAGGGAGAGGGAGAGCGAGAGAGAGTAGAGGGAGAGCGAGAGAGTAGAGGGAGAGCGAGAGGGAGAGCGAGAGGGAGAGCGAGAGGGAGAGAGTAGAGGGAGAGTGAGTAGAGGGAGAGCGAGGGAGAGACAGAGAGAGGGAGAGAGTAGAGGGAGAGAGAGGAAGAGAGGAAGAGACAGAGAGAGAGGAAGAGACAGAGAGAGAGGAAGAGAGAGAGAGAGGGGAAAAGGAGAGTAGAGGGAGAGAAGGAAGGCAAGAAGAAAGAGGAAGAGTAGAGAGAGAAAAATAGAACCCAGAGAAAGACAAGAGGGGTTTCAGAGGTCAGAGAGAGAGAGAGGGAGGGAAAAGAGAGAAAGAAAGAATGTAAATGTGAAAACCAACCAGCCCCAGTCTCCACCATACAATACCTGTTAATGGATGCTATGTTCCCTGTACCAAAGAAGGCTGTAATTATGAAGAAAACCTGAAAGGCTAATGTCAAGGAACCAGACAGTGGTTTTACAGAATAGCCAGTGGTTTAGAGAGAGACGGTCAAAATTATATTTGTTTGCATAAGGTCAAGTTAAAGTTGATGTTAGGGTTTGTGCTTAAAAACCAATGTGACCAGATAGCACTGTTCTTCTTCTTTAGCCAGCTCAGACAGCAACTACATCAGATAGGGACAACTATCACCAGGGTTAAACTAGCGCCACCTATAGGTCATTAACAGTCATAGCAGTCATAGCAGTGTCACCAAGGAAAAGGATACAAAGAAGTAGGATCTTCTGATGTCATCCAGCTTTAGTTGTCTGATCTTGGTGATGTCAATGTTTTCAGAGAAGTCAAGGGTGGACAGCTGAAAAACAATGACACAAACCTATTTCATAATAAAGACACAATGACTTGATACAGTGTAACACTGCATCGTATAATGCTATACCCGACATTCTACACCAGGGGTGTCAAACTCATTTTAGCTCAGGGGCCACATGGAGGAAAATCTATTCCCAAGTGGGCCGGACCGGAAAAATCATGGTATATATAACTTAAAAACAACAACTTCAGATTGTTTTCTTTGTTTTAATACGATCAACATAAAGCTGGAGCCTGAGGACAGTGTGTCCAAAATAGTACAAGCACAACATCACTATTAATCATAAAACACGTCAAGTTTATTTGAAAATTCTAAAGAAAAAGAACACACAAACACACAATGCCTCAGTGATTAACAGAACTGTTTCACAGATCACAGAACTATATCAGGGTGTCATTTCTCAGGCAGAAATGTAGATAAAAATAATGAAATCCTGTTCCCCAAACAAGTGCAAGAACCACAGAGTCAAGAATAGGTTAAATATACAAATAAAATAAAATCAATTAAAAACAATAGCACATCAACATAAAAACATATAAACATAAAGCTGGAGCCTGAGGACAGTGTCCAAAAGCACAACATCACTATTAATCATAAAACACCTCAAGTTATTTGAAAGTTCTGAGGACAAAGAACACACAAACACACAATGCCTCAGTGATTCACAGAAGTATATCACAGATCACAGAACTATATCAGGGTGTCATTTCTCAGGCAGAAATGTAGATAAAAATAATGAAATCCTGTTCCCCAAACAAGTGCAAGAACCACAGAGTCAAGAATAGGTTAAATATACAAATAAAATAAAATCAATTAAAAACAATAGCACATCAACATAAAAACATATAAACATAAATCTGAAAGCGTTGCTCAAACTCCCGTAACAGTCCCGTTATTTTATCTTTGAACCGCTTCATGTCTGCCACATGTTGGGTCGCGCACACATTTTTCAGACAGGGGAAGTGAGCTGCATCACCACCGGCAAGTTGCGTCTCCCACAATGACAGCTTCAACTTGAAAGAACGTATGCTGTCATAATACTGCGTGACAACTTTGTTGCGCCCTTGCAGCTGTTTGTTCAAGTTATTCAGGTGCTCTGTAACATCCACCATAAATGCAAGGTCCTGCATCCATTCTGCGGAATGAAATTCTAACACTGGTTTGCCCTTTTCTTCCATGAACTGTTCAATTTCTTCTCGTAAATCAAAGAAACGCCTCAGCACAGCACCTCGGCTTAACCATCTTACCTCAGTGTGGTATGGCAGGCCATAGATGTGGTCTTTCTCTCTGAGAAGGCTGTCAAACTGACGGTGATTCAGGCTTCTGGATCGGATGAAATTAACAGTTTGGATGACCACCTTCATGACGTTATCCATCTTTAATGACTTGCAACACAAAGCCTCCTGGTGCAAAATACAGTGAAAAGTCAAAAATCACGTCCTCCATTTGCAGATTGCACTTTCTCTCTGAACTTTGTCACAACGCCTGCTTTTTTCCCGATCATTGAGGGCGCACCATCTGTAGCCAGGCTGACAGCGCGGGACCAGTCCACTCCGACCCTGTCCAGCGCGCCGACGAGTGCGGTAAAAATATCAGCTGCTGTCGTTGTATCTGTCATCGGCACCAACTCCACGAACTCCTCGGTGACGGTCAATGTGTCATCAACTCCGCGGATGAAAATGGCCAGTTGTGTAACATCTGTAATGTCCATGCTTTCATCAATTGCAACCGAAAACGCAATAAATGACTTTACTTTTTGCTTCAACTGGCTGTCCAAATCCACTGAAAGATCGGAAATCCTGTCTGCAACTGTGTTTCTTGTCAGGCTGATATTTGCAAAAAGCCTGCCGCTTTTCAGGGCACACAATCTCCGCTGCCTTCATCATGCATGTTTTTACAAATTCACCCTCACTAAATGGTTTTGAAGCCACTGCGATTTCATTAGCAATGAGGTAGCTAGCTTTCACTGCAGCGTCACTGATGTCTCGGCTGTGAGTAAACACAGACTGCTGTTTCTTCAGACCCGCCAACAGTTCATTCACCTTCTCTCATCTCCGCTGTCCTTGAAAGTTGTCATATTTGTCGGCATGAAGACTCACATAGTGGCGACGAAAGTTATATTCTTTCAGCACTGCAACATGCTCTGAACACACCAAACATACAGCTTTCCCATTCAATTCCGTGAATAAATAGGATGACCATTTTTCTTGGGACACTCTGCGTCCACTTTTCTCTTTTTTGACAGAGACATATTGGGGCAATGAGGGTGCCAACGCACATAATGTTAAAAGTAGAAGCCGTAATAAATATCGCGGGCAAAACAAAGTAGCTCATTGGCTGCACGTGCTTGACCTACTTGCTCTGCCCCGGTATAAACAGTTTGCTTGCTTAACACAATTGCTGTTGCGCCATCCAGTGGACACAATTGGAACAGCAGTTTATTTTATAGAAAAATTGCAGCGCATTTTTATACTTTACAATTATTATTATTATTATTATTATTATATATATTTTTTTTTTTATCATCTCGCGGGCCGGATTAAACCCGTTTGCGGGCCTGATCCGGCCCGCGGGCCGGACGTTTGACACCCCTGTTCTACACCAATAGGGTTTTCTTCTACGCTCAGAGGATTAACCATGGCATTGTGCCAAGTGGAGGGACTAGTTGTGGTTACCTTGTTTACCAGGAAGTAGCTGTATTAGACAAGGGTGATTAACATGAGACTGGTCCTTGACACAGTGTCAGTGCATAGAGGGTGTTGTGTATATATTTACATGGCTTCAGTCATTTAGCAGTCACTCTTATCCAGATCAACATGCAATAGGAACATTCAACTAAAGTAAATTGCAAGTAGAACCATTCTTCAATAGAAAACAGTAACAGCGTAAAGGTATATACCTCCTGTCTCCCAGAGATACCCTGAGAGAGCATGGCTTCCTGTTCCATGTTGATCCACACAAACATCAGCCAGGACAGGACTGGGGGGAACAGAGCCTCAGACCTGACACACACACAAACAATTAGTACAGGTACGATACCGGCTAATCACTGCAGTGTTAGCTTACACTTGTTGAACATTGCCTGACTATCTCTTACCCGGTACTCAGTAGTAGGTAGGTGGATGTGAGGGAGAGGAAGATACTGAGCAGACGATGGAACAGACGAGTAGAACTCAACAAAGGAACAAACAGAGAAGAACCTGGGAGAGAGAGATGTCAGTTATCTTTATAAGCCTGATTTTGATGATCATACAGATATTTCAAGGACTTTTATCATAAAGAAAGAAAAAGAGAGTTGGTGCCCACCCAGTGTAGTCCAGCTGATGATCTGGTTGAGGAGAGGCAGACCCTGTTTCAGCTGCAGACTGGAGTGGGTGCTGGTGGGCACATAGGCACACACTGCTACATGGAGCATCTATAGACATAGGAACAATACTGATTAACACACACGCACGTGCGCCCATGCACACACACATTCACACACTCTCGTTACCTGGGAGATGAAGAGGTAGCGGTCAGTCATGTGTAGTGTAGTCCGTTTCCGTGCTGACCAGAGGTAACAGGCGGAAATGAACAATGAGAGTACACCTGCACAGGTACTACAGAGAGAGGAAAGAAAGATACATATATCATGCTCATTTAAAAAAAGAGTGGCAAGAAGCATTGCTGTAATGTTGTAGGAAGGTTAGAATACTTACACCATGTGAATGTTGGGTTCTCTCCCCACAACTGGCATCATGGGAAATGTGGCCAGAAACAAACAACCCAGGACCCAGCTTACTGACCTAAACTACAGAGAGAGAGAGAGAGAGAGAGAGAGAGAGAGAGAGAGAGAGAGAGAGAGAGAGAGAGAGAGAGAGTGAGAAAGAGAGGACAGAGAGAGAGAGGACAGAGAGAGAGAGAGAGAGAGAGAGAGAGAGAGAGAGAGAGAGAGAGAGAGGACAAATAGAGAGAGAGGATAGAGAGTTATTTAGAGTGAAAGAGAGGGAGAGATATTTAGAGTGAAAGAGAGGGAGAGATATTTAGAGTGAAAGAGAGGGAGAGATATTTAGAGTGAGATATTTTACAGGTGCTTTGTACTCCTGCCATATTTCTTGCTATCCAGTCCTTTCAGATTTGTGCACATCAAAAGGGAAGGAGCTAGACCAGACTAGCTAAGAACTACAAGCCACTCCTTGTCTTACCTTGGCCTTGCTGTAGAGGCCAGAGAGCAGGGGCCAGAGAGAGAGAACCCCCAGGCCTACAGTCAGCATGGCCCGATGGAAGAAACTCACCACCTGGGGGAGACAGACACAGAAGCAGCTTTTTACAAGAGCTCCAGTAGAAATGCAGATTACATTGAATTGAGCCATTAGTGAGATAGTGACTGTATGATGGCTGCTTACCAGAAGTTCAATCCCAAATGTGACCAGGACAAAGTAGCCAAAGCATTTACCCAGTGGTAGCGAACTGTACGAACGAACCAGGTCTGTTAGAGTTCCAAACCTGAAACACACACACACACACATTTGTATGGTTGATAACATCAAAATAAACACAGAACAAGTAAAATACCTCCCTTTCATCCATTCAACTCATACAGCATGAATGAACATCAGATCACTTCAAAGCTGAATAATCATCAAATGATCAAACGCTCATTAAAATTCTATTAAAATCCACATTGACCAAACGTGTGCGTGTGTATATGTATGTATGTATGTGTGTGTGTACTCACTCTTTGAGGACAGAGTACCAGACAGGGACAGGCAGTAGACAGTAGATGTAGTAGGTAACTGGACTTCTCTGGATCGTCAGGAACATTCCAATCAGCAGCGTTGCTCCCACACCCATCCACCACAGGGTTTTACCAGACACCTACAACACACACAAAGGGTTTGAATTGTTGATCTCTTCAGTATCGTCAGAATGATATAGGAGGTGTGTGTGCCTGCCTGCATGTGTGCGTCCATGTACAGTGTGTGAGTGTGCATGTGTTTCGTCACCTGGTCAGTGGGTGGTCTCCTGAGACTGGCGTGTGTCTTCAGTATAACTAGAACCACGTAGGAGGTCCAGCCTGTGAACCCCAGCACAACACTACAGCCCAGGAAGAACCGGTCATAGGTGTGGTAGTAGGACAGACCCTCCAACGCATGGCCCATCAGAGACCTACACAGAGAGATCTGAGAGAGAAGGAGAGGTGAGGGGGAGAGAGAGAGAGAGAGAGAGAGAGAGAGAGAGAGAGAGAGAGGTGAGGGGGTAGAGAGAGAGAGAGGTGAGGGGGTAGAGAGGTGGGGAGAAAAAGGGGGAGAAAGAGTGAGAGAGAGGGCAAATGAGAGAACATTCAGTATATTAGCAGCAAGTGTCTGTCATCAGTCATCATGACAATCGTAACCCAAGAAAAAACATAGGCTTTAGCTCAGTGGGCTAACACGGTATTCAGTTGTACAGATAACCGGGGTTTGATATCCAGTGTACTTACAGCTTCTTCATATTCCTCTAGCTGGATCAGAACCCTGGCCTTGTTGATAAACTCTGCCTGGCGTGACTCTGTCAGCAACCTGAGGGACAGACAGACCGGAGGACACACTGGAGTTACACACAACTGGTCATGTCACTCTCTTTATACGAGTTGTACTATAGAATTACCATTACATTCAGTAGTTATATCTCTATGGTTGGTACTTACTGGTATGGTGTGAAGAGAAAGGATAAAGTTGTTTCCTTTTTCTGAGCCATCTTCACCTGGAAACAGAGCAGAATAGAGATGGTATTTTAACAAATACATTTGGTTATGTAATGTATAATATAATCATCATAACAACAACATTATTGTTATCCTCCATGTTACCTTAAACTGTTCCAGTATCTGGATGGCATTAGAGTACATACTCTCAGCTTTAAACTGGTCACTGTTGTTCAGGTACTGCAGTGGTAACACACCCTACACAAAAAGACAGTTATAAAACATATTACACACACTTTATCAACATAATAAAGACACCATATACCCAATTCCATATTTCACACACTCCCTATTGAGAAGGTACAGTGGGGAGAACAAGTATTTGATACACTGCCGATTTTGCAGGTTTTCCTACTTACAAAGCATGTAGAGGTCTGTAATTTTTATCATAGGTACACTTAAACTGTGAGAGACGGAATCTAAAACAAAAATCCAGAAAATCACATAGCATAATTTTTAAGTAATTAATTTGCATTTTATTGCATGACATAAGTATTTGATCACCTACCAACCAGTAAGAATTCCGGCTCTCACAGACCTGTTAGTTTTTCTTTAAGAAGCCCTCCTGTTCTCCACTCATTACCTGTATTAACTGCACCTGTTTGAACTCGTTACCTGTATAAAAAAGACACCTGTCCACACATTCAATCAAACAGACTCCAACCTCTCCACAATGGCCAAGACCAGAGAGCTGTGTAAGGACATCAGGGATACAATTGTAGACCTGCACAAGGCTGGGATGGGCTACAGGACAATAGGCAAGCAGCTTGGTGAGAAGGCAACAACTGTTGGCGCAATTATTAGAAAAATGGAAGAAGTTCAAGATGACGGTCAATCACCCTCGGTCTGGGGCTCCATGCAAGATCTCACCTCGTGGGGCATCAATGATCATGAGGAAGGTGAGGGATCAGCCCAGAACTACACGGCAGGACCTGGTCAATGACCTGAAGAGAGCTGGGACCACAGTCTCAAAGAAAACCATTAGTAACACACTACGCCGTCATGGATTAAAATCCTGCAGTGCACGCAAGGTCCCTCTGCTCAAGCCAGCGCATGTCCAGGCCCGTCTGAAGTTTGCCAATGACCATCTGGATGATCCAGAGGAGGAAAGGGAGAAGGTCATGTGGTCTGATGAGACAAAAATAGAGCTTTTTGGTCTAAACTCCACTCGCCGTGTTTGGAGGAAGAAGAAGGATGAGTACAACCCCAAGAACACCATCCCAACCGTGAAGCATGGAGGTGGAAACATCATTCTTTGGGGATGCTTTTCTGCAAAGGGGACAGGACGACTGCACTGTATTGAGGGGAGGATGGATGGGGCCATGTATCCCGAGATCTTGGCCAACAACCTCCTTCCCTCAGTAAGAGCATTGAAGATGGGTCGTGGCTGGGTCTTCCAGCATGACAACGACCCGAAACACACAGCCAGGGCAACTAAGGAGTGGCTCCGTAAGAAGCATCTCAAGGTCCTGGAGTGGCCTAGCCAGTCTCCAGACCTGAACCCAATAGAAAATCTTTGGAGGGAGCTGAAAGTCCGTATTGCCCAGCAACAGCCCCGAAACCTGAAGGATATGGAGAAGGTCTGTATGGAGGAGTGGGCCAAAATCCCTGCTGCAGTGTGTGCAAACCTGGTCAAGACCTACAGGAAACGTATGATCTCTGTAATTGCAAACAAAGGTTTCTGTACCAAATATTAAGTTCTGCTTTTCTGATGTATCAAATACTTATGTCATGCAATAAAATGCAAATTAATTACTTTAAAATCATACAATGTGATTTTCTGGATTTTTGTTTTAGATTCCGTCTCTCACAGTTGAAGTGTACCTATGATAAAAATTACAGACCTCTACATGCTTTGTAAGTAGGAAAACCTGCAAAATCGGCAGTGTATCAAATACTTGTTCTCCCCACTGTATATATGACATGAGATGATACCTTATCGTCTGCACATACACTACCGTTCAAAGGTTTGGGTTCACTTAGAAATGTCCTAGTTTTCGAAAGAAAAGCAATTATTTTGTCCATTAAATTAACATCAAATTGATCAGAAATACAGTGTAGACATTGTTAATGTTGTAAATGGCTATTTTAGCTGGAAACTGCTGATTTTTAATGGAATATCTACATAGGCGTACAGAGGCCCATTATCAGCAACCATCAGTCCTGTGTTCCAATGGCACGTTGTGTTTGCTAATCCAAGTTTATCGTTTTAAAAAGGCTAATTGATCATTAGAAAACCCTTTTGCAATTATGTTAGCACAGCTGAAAACTGTTGTGCTGATTAAAGAAGCAATAAAACTGGCCTTCTTGAGACTAGTTGAGTATCTGGAGCATCAGCAATTGTGGGTTCGATTACAGGCTCATAATGGCCAGAAACAAAGAACTTTCTTCTGAAACTCGTCAGTCTATTCTTGTTCTGAGAAATGAAGGCTATTCCATGCGAGAAATTGCCAAGAAACTGAAGATCTCGTACAACACTGTGTACTACTCCCTTCACAGAACAGTGCAAACTGTCTCTAACCAGAATAGAAAGAGGAGTGGGAGGCCCCGGTGCCCAACTGAGCAAGAGGACAAATACATTAGAGTGTCTAGTTTGAGAAACAGATGCCTCACAGGTCCTCAACTGGCAGCTTCATTAAATAGTACCCGCAAAACACCAGTCTCAACGTCAACAGTGAAGAGGCGACTCCGGGATGCCGACCTTCTAGGCAGAGTTGCAAAGAAAAAGCCATATCTCAGACTGGCCAATAAAAAGACAAGATTAAGATGGGCAGTCTGAGATACGCTTTTTCTTTGCAACTCTGCCTAGAAGGTCAGCATCCCGGAGTCTATTTAATGAAGCTGCCAGTTGAGGACCTGTGAGGAGTCTGTTTCTCAAACTAGACACTCTAATGTATTTGTCCTCTTGCTCAGTTGGGCACCGGGGCCTCCCACTCCTCTTTCTATTCTGGTTAGAGACAGTTTGCGCTGTTCTGTGAAGGGAGTAGTACACAGTGTTGTACGAGATCTTCAGGTTCTTGGCAATTTCTCGCATGGAATAGCCTTCATTTCCCATAATGGGCCTCTGTACGCCTATGTAGATATTCCATTAAAAATCAACCGTTTCCAGCTACAATAGCCATTTACAACATTAACAATGTCTACACTGTATTTCTGATCAATTTGATGTTATTTTAATGGACAAAAAAATTGCTTTTCTTTCGAAAACAAGGAAATGTCTAAGTGACCCCAAACTTTTTTAACGGTAGTGTATATTTTATTTTGCATCTCAGAGCAGCTCTGTAACCACAGTGCAGATAGTAGTTACTGTACAACAGCATTTCCGCTGAGATGTCTCTGTTGATTATGGTATTATAAAGTTACTGACATACTGTCATGTGGCGTTACTCACCACAGAGTTGAGAGGGATAGGTACTCCAATAAGAGATGACATCAGTGGTGCTACGTCTGCCTGTAACACACATCTAGCATCAGACTCGGAACAGATTACTGTTGTTTTTGGACTATTTTCAACACACAGAGGAAATATGTGGTTGTGACATCATCAGTCAGCGCCAGAAGCTGTGAGGCTACATGGGTGTCTCACCTGATTGACATCAACCCTGCGGAGGCCCTCCAGCTGCCATTCTGAAAGAGAAACACCAACAAACACATTGTGTTATGTCAGCATTATGACCGTTTTATACAGGTAAAACAACTGATGGTTGGAGTAAAGTGTTACTACAGAATTATACAATCTCTGACCTCCCTTTTCCCCTCTAGAAGAGTTGAAAGAGGAGAGGAGAGTAGGAGGACAGACACACATACACACACCATTAGTACTGAGTTATTGTACCTTGTAGGTATCCATCTGAGTAGTTCTGGGGGTCAGTAACTCTCTGAGCAGTGTGAACCCCAGCCCCCCACACCAACAACGGGGTCAGGGTCTCAGAGGGGTGGCCTGCACCGTGGGAGCCTGGAGAAAAACAGCAATAAATGATCTACTACTTCACTACCATGGTGACCACCTTTCTGAGCTAGCTGAAGTCGTACCCCAGTTGGTCATGCCGTGGTCAGAGGTGAACACATAGGCTGTTCTTCCATCGTCGTCAAAAAAGTCCTCGACCATGGAGACCAGCTCTTTCACCCCTGAGTCAACCAGACGTATGTTCTCTAGATACTCCCTGAGCACAACGCACACAAAGGGGATTTTTAAGAAACAAAATCAAACGGGTTCATTAGTGGTCTAATTGAGTCGGTGTTTCCTGCCATCCATTGTGTAGACCCCACTACTGCAGTCCTTCATTTAAAGGTACTAGAGAATAATGTATCACTTGTTTGTACATGGTTTCTGTACATTCTGTATATTCCTGTACATCTAGAACATGTGATATTTCTGGTCTGTAGAGGGTGTCTTATCTCACTGTGACATGGGTCTGTGGGCATGTCCATTGGTGTCAATGCCCAGTAGGTGGAGGAAGAAGACATTCTGATCCTTCTGTAGACTGGACATCAGACTGGAGTTCTCTCTGGCAGACTGGAGGAACCACTGGGAGAGAAGAGGTGGGGGAGAGAGCCAAATAGATACAGTGTATGTACACCCATGCTGAGACAAACACACATATCCTAACACACACCCTATTCTCATCATCAAAACTACCTTGACTTCATCAAAGACCCAGGTGTCCAGTCTGGAGGCGTCGGTGGAGGCAAAGTCCTCTCTCTCTGCTGGGTAGGTGTGGGTGTACACATGGTCCCCACTGGCACCTGCAGGAGAGGGGGGCAGAGGTGTAGATGGAGATGATGGCAAGAATGATGAAAAGAAAGCGATGGGGGGGGTCGAGAGAGAGAGAGAAAAGATAGGATGATTTTATTTCCGATCTAATAAGCCACACGTGCATGGTGGTGTATGTGTGTATCTCCTGTATTTTAATGGTTGTGTATTGTACATGTGTTTGTTTACCTTTGGCGAACATGGGCAGGATGTCAGGGCTGCCCCAACACCAGGTGTGTCTGCTCTCATTGAACACTGAGTCAAACTCCACTGGGTTCTCCTTCCAGCCTACACACACACACACACACACACACACACACACACACAAAGAGAAAAGATTATGACACTAGGGAAATTCCACAGTATACTTTTTTTTTTTTTTTTTTTTCACCTTTATTTAACCAGGTAAGCCAGTTGAGAACAGGTTCTCATTTACAACTGCGACCTGGCCAAGATAAAGCAAAGTAGTGCAATAAAAACAACACAGAGTTACATATGGGGTAAAAAAACATAAAGTCAGAAATACAACAGAAAATATATATACAGTGTGTGCAAATGTAGCAAGTTATGGAGGTAAGGCAATAAATAGGCTATAGTGCAGAATAATTACAATAGTATTAACACTGGAATGCTAGATGTGCAAGAGATTATGTGCAAATAGAGCTACTGAGGTGCAAAAGAGCAAAATAAATAACAATATAGGGATGAGGTAGTTGGGTGGGCTAATTTCAGATGGGCTGTGTACAGGTGCAGTGATCGGTAAGGTGCTCTGACAACTGATGCTTAAAGTTATTGAGGGAGATAAGAGTCTCCAGCTTCAGAGATTTTTGCAATTCGTTCCAGTCATTGGCAGCAGAGAACTGGAAGGAATGGCGGCCAAAGGAGGTGTTGGCTTTGGGAATGACCAGTGAGATATACCTGCTGGAGCGCAGACTACGGGTGGGTGCTGCTATGGTGACCAGTGAGCTAAGATAAGGCGGGGATTTGCCTAGCAGTGATTTATAGATGGCCTGGAGCCAGTGGGTTTGACGACGAACATGTAGTGAGGACCAGCCAACAAGAGCGTACAGGTCACAGTGGTGGGTAGTGTATGGGGCTTTGGAGACAAAACGGATGGCACTGTGATAGACTACATCCAATTTGCTGAGTAGAGTGTTGGAGGCTATTTTGTAAATGACATCGCCGAAGTCAAGGATCGGTAGGATAGTCAGTTTTACGAGGGCATGTTTGGCAGCATGAGTGAAGGAGGCTTTGTTGCGAAATAGGAAGCCGATTCTAGATTTAACTTTGGATTGGAGATTCTTTATGTGAGTCTGGAAGTTGAGTTTACAGTCTAACCAGACACCTAGATATTTGTAGTTGTCCACATACTCTAGGTCAGACCCGTCGAGAGTGGTGATTCTAGTCGGGTGGGCGGGTGCTAGCAGCGTTCGATTGAAAAGCATGCATTTAGTTTTACTAGTGTTTAAGAGCAGTTGAAGGCTACTGAAGGATTGTTGTATGGCATTGAAGCTCGTTTGGAGGTTTGTTAACACAGTGTCCAATGAAGGGCCAGATGTATACAAAATGGTGTCGTCTGCGTAGAGGTGGATCTGAGAGTCACCAGCAGCAAGAGCGACATCATTGATATACACGGAGAAAAGTGTCGGCCCAAGAATTGAACCCTGTGGCACCCCCATAGAGACTGCCATAGGTCCAGACAACAGGCCCTCCGATTTGACACACTGAACTCTATCTGAGAAGTAGTTGGTGAACCAGGCGAGGCAGTCATTTGAGAAACCAAGGCTATTTAGTCTGCCAATAAGAATGCGGTGGTTGACAGAGTCGAAAGCCTTGGCCAGGTCGATGAAGACGGCTGCACAGTACTGTCTATTATCAATCGCGGTTATAATATCGTTTAGGACCTTGAGCGTGGCTGAAGTGCACCCGTGACCAGCTCGGAAACCGGATTGCATAGCGGAGAAGGTACGGTGGTATACCTTGTGAGACTCAGATTTTTCACTTTAGAAATGTACAGTACCAGTCAATGGTTTGGACACACCTACTCATTCAAGGGTTTTTCTTTATTTTTAAAAAATTTTACATTGTAGAATAATAGTGAAGACATCAAAACTATGAAATTACACATAGGAATCATGTAGTAACCAAAACAAGTGTTAAACAAATCAAAATATATTTTATATTTGAGATTCTTCAAATAGCCACCCTTTGCCTTGATGACAGCTTTGCACACTTTTCTCAACCAGCTTCATGAGGTAGTCACCTGGAATGCATTTCATCTAACAGGTGTGCCTTCTTAAAAGTTAATTTGTGGAATTTCTTTCCTTAATGCGTTTGAGCCAATCAGTTGTGTTGTGACAAGGTATACAGAAGATAGCCCTATTTGGTAAAAGACCAAGTCCATATTATGGCAAGAACAGCTCAAATAAGCAAAGAGAAATGACAGTCCATCATTACTTTAAGACATGAAGGTCAGTCAATACTGAACATTTCAAGAACTTTGAAAGTTTCTTCAAGTGCAGACATAAAAACCATCAAGCGCTATGATGAAACTGGCTCTCATGAGGACCGCCACAGGAATGGAAGAACCAGAATTCCCTCTGCTGCAGAGGATAAGCTCATTAGAGTTACCAGCCTCAGAAATTGCAGCCCAAATAAATGCTTCACAGAGTTCAAGTAACATACACATCTCAACATCAACTATGCAGAGGAGACTGCGTGAATCAGGCCTTCTTGGTCGAATTGCTGCAAAGAAACCACTACTAAAGAACACCAATAAGAAGAAGAGACCTGCTTGGGCCAAGAAACACGAGCAATGGACGTTTGACCAGTGGAAATTTGTCCTTTGGTCTGGAGTCCAAATTTGAGATTTTTGGTTCAAACCGCCGTGTCTTTGTGAGACGCGGTGTGGGTGAACGGATGATCTCCGCATGTGTAGTTCCCACCGTAAAGCATGGAGAAGGAGGTGTTATGGTGTGGGGGTGCTTTGCTGGTGACACTGTCTGTGATTTATTTAGAATTCAAGGCACACTTAACCAGCATGGCTACCAAAGCCTTCTGCAGCGATACGCTTTCCTATCTGGTTTGGGCTTAGTGGGACTATCATTTGTTTTTCAACAGGACAATGACCCAACACACCTCCAGGCTGTGTAAGGGCTATTTTACCAAGAAGGAGAGTGATGGAGTGCTGCATCAGATGACCTGGCCTCCACAATCCCCCGACCTCACCCAATTGAGATGGTTTGGGATGAGTCAGATGGCAGGAAAAGCAGCCAACAAGTGCTCAGCATATGTGGGAACTCCTTCAAGACTGTTGGAAAAGCATTCCAGGTGAAGCTAGTTGAGAGAATGCCAAGAGTGTGCAAAGCTGTCAGCAAGGCAAGGGGTGGCTATTTGAAGAATCTCAAATATAAAATATATTTTGATTTGTTTAACACTTTTTTGGTTACTACATGATTCTATATGTGTTATTTCATAGTTTTGATGTCTTCACTATTATTCTACAGTGTAAAAACATTTAAAAATAAAGAAAATCCCTTGAATGAGTAGGTGTGTCCAAACTTTTGACTGGTAGTGTATGTCAAACAAAAACCAATGATTGTAAAGTTAAACAAATCATACAACTCTATGCACAAGGACTACTTTTAACAATTACTTCTTTTTTTTATTCACTAAAAATATTTATATAACATTTACTTTAAGAACAGTGCAGATACATACATTTTTAAGTGGAAAATCTGGGTCTCAGTGTCACTCTGTTACTGTGGAATTGCCCACTGCCATTAGTAACACGAACACACACACACACACACACACTGACCTTTAGCTACAGCGCTGACATCTTCGTAGAAGCCAGCGATCAAAGCAACGTGTCCAGGTCGAGACTCAGTGGGAACACGAGTGTGTGACACACCCCAACTCCCTGTTTCCTCCATCACACTCCTTCAGAACACACACACACACATACACACTGTGAGAAATGCATCTACGCGCCTGAGCATACACATACACCTCTCCGATTCCACACACTCCCCCCACCCCCATCTCACAAACCATCTGAGTCCACACACACTTCCATACAGCCAGTTAATCTGAAAGAGCTCAGTTACCTTAAGTAAGGTGCCCTGGTGGACCCATTGGCATCAGGCTTATAGAGGCTGTCTGCCCTGAGTCCATCTGCAACCACCAGCAGCAGGCGGGAGGCAGGGGGAGGCAGGGGGGACACCTGGGGGGCCATGCCGTGGACCAGGGGCGACGTGAAGTAGATGTCAAAGATGGAGATGAAGAAAATGACATGGACCAGAAGTCCAACCAGGAAGAACATTATCATCCTCATGATGAAGACTGGAGGCTGGGGAGACCCCAGAGGTTCTGGAGACAGGGATGAATGAATGGAGAGGAACAGAGAGAGCAGAAAATAGTTATTATCGACAAAAGAGCAAAGCAGGGAAATATAGACATCAGATAATCTGTAAGGTGCTACCGTCCATTCATACATTGTCAGAAACTCTAGCTATCTCATCCACTCACTAGAACACAAATGTGTTCCACATGTCAACAACATCAGACGTGCTAAACAGAATAAAGATCTTACCTTTCCACACTTTCTTGTTTCAAGCCGGTGGCAGACTAGTCACTTGGAATCTTGAATAAATGAGTTTCAAGTCATTCAAACACACACAAGACACACACCTGCCACTGCTTGCTGTCTAGCGACCCAACTTCACCCATCAACAGAGCCTAGTTTCAGGTTAACTAAATTAAGAAACACACTTATACAACCTTTAGGACAGTGTGTCACGCTTATCTACCGGCGCGACAGGCTTTAAAAACCTGCTGTCTGTCTTTCTAAGCAGCTTATAAAATAAATCAGTCCACACTTTAACGCTACAGCGCCACTTCCTTGTTGTAAATATGACGTTTCAACTGAGCTACAGCAATGGTCCGTGGGTATTGTAGTTCTAGTACTGGCATTTTATTTCGCAGTTGGCTACAGAAATGAAATAGGTCATTGTCGCTATTTGGGATTCACATTGTTATAACTATATAGCAATGGTCCGTCCATCCATGCATTATTTTAGTGATGGTGAGAAAATGATCACTCTCCACCAGCAAGGTTAGCTAGCTGTCAAACCGATGCTGTCAGCTGTCAAAGCTCCTGCCCTGCCCAGTTTCTCCCTAAACACTCCCGTATCCAATCCAATCCCGCTATTACATGGAGAAGGCGGGTGTTGGAATGACATTCAACCAAACGCTACCCTGCATTCACCCCTTTTCATGTTGATCGGGGAAGGAAGGGTTCAGCCAGCTAGCCTCCTAGCTAGCCATCCGTCCAGGAAGACGGGTCCAATTCTAAGCTAGCTAGCTAGCTAGTTTGCTACAAAAATCTTTATAGTGGGAAAATGGCGGCGGGTAACGTCAACCCGTTTAATCTGAGCGATTCTGACGATGAGGCAGAGCAGAGAGCAGAGGACGGGGTTGACATCGAAAAGAGCCCTAGCGATGGAGCGCCAGGCCCCCTGTCCAACAACCCATTCTCCCCGCAAGCGGACGCCGAGGCCCCGGGCCTTTTAGTGTCCAGCACCCGGACCAGCCCCAGTGTGGAAGGCATCTCGGTATCGGCCTCAGCTGCCGCTATGGCAGAGACCCGGGTATCCGTAGATGTGATCGCCGCTCAGCTAATACGGGATCATTACATCCTCACGGCCCTTGAGTTTCATACCGAACTGTTGGAGTCAGGGAGGGAGCTTCCGCGGTTGCGTGATTATTTCTCCAACCCGGGCAACTTCGAGAGGCAAACCGGCACTCCGCCCGCTTGTAAAGACCAAGGACTGGGGCCAGGGGGACCGCTAAGTAAGTAGCTAGCTAGCTATTAGTTAACCTTACTAGCTAACAACCCAATGCGTTATGATGTAGCTATCTGTGTGTGCTAGTTCGCTTCCTGACAGTATTATTATTCAATGGGGAAACAATGCTGGTAGAGTAACGTTATAGCCAGTAGTCTACTGCTCGTACTGTGCTTATCAGCCAACATTGGGCTGGTTATACAGAATAAACGAAATTCGATACGATACCTGTCTTTCTCTCCAACTGGCTAACAATGGAAACAACGGAAACTTCAACGTGATCATGATTATTCACTAATCATAGACAATTAGCGCACCTACCTTCGTTAACCTGCTGTGGGGTGAGTTTCTCCCCAGCCTATGTGCCAGCTGGCTTTGAACAGGTGCAACCAGAATAGTATTGACCATGTATAGCTGGCGACCTGAAAAGGCCTATCAGACATTCATGTGCAAATGATGCCTGGCACCTTCTTTATAGTGTAGTAATTAATATATTTGCATCATGCCATCATGTAGGCTGCTGCTAAAGGTGGCTATACATGGCGCTGTGCTACTCCAACACTAACTAGGCCTGTCTCTCTAACTGCCTTTAGCTGTCTGTAGGCCTAGATGGTGGACTTAGGCATATTGATCATTGTTAGAGCCATCATTACATTGGTATTACACAGTGGTACATGGTATTATAACTCCTCTCTGTGTTCATTCAGCATGACAATGGTAGAATAGTTGGCTACAGTACATAATAAATCCACCTGGCCTACAGGTTGTAAGGAATTATTCCTAGAAGTTGAAGAGGAGAGTGTAGGGTCAATGGGTAGATAGAGGTGTGTCTCCTGTGGTATTTGCCCCCTTCCCCCTTCTACGGCATTGATTTGAGACACACAACACAAATAGTACGCTGACACAAATGAGCTCCTAGAGTGTGCAGCTCTCCTTATCTTTTTCAAATTGGTGCACCACCACGACTGCTACTGCAACATCAAACCACACATTCAACTGCCCCAAATCTTAAGGGAATGGGTTCTTTGACATTTCCATCACTGAACACAGGAATGCATGTGTAGGCCTAGTTCAGATCTGTGTATTCTGTGTTCTACTGTTGCAGGTACAATCAAGGTGTGTGACCTAATTAGCAATTTTGCATCCCTTTCTACTAATAAAAGCTACGATAAGAACAGTGGCCTGAGCTGTGTAAACTACATTTCCATGATTGTGTGACGTGCCTCCCACTTTCCTTCCTACCTGATCTAACACAACTGGATAGATGAATGCAGGGGTTCCGTTACAAAGCCTTCACCAGCCCAGTCATGTGAGGTCAGTGATAAGGCTGTCTTGGGAGGGAGGAAGGATGCTTGTCATGATATAATTATTTAAATTAATGTACCTAATAGCCTCTATCTATAGCTGCCATTGTTCAGCGCATGGCTAGGCCTAATTGCTTCTGTCTGTCTGGCGCCTCGCCGGTTGTTGTGGAGCTTGAGGACTAAGGTATCCCAGGGGGCATTGCTCTCTACGGATGGGAGGGGGCTTGGCAAAAGGCCTCAGAACAGCAGTGGCATATGGCACTACAGGCAGCCACACCCAGTGTTTCCCTATATGCATTTAGCAGAGAGGCACACATAAAAAAAAATTATCAGGTAGATGTATGCCCCCAGGATGAATTTTTTTGTGGGGCAAGGGGGGGGTTAGAAGGATTACTTTATCCTATCCCAGGTGTTCCTTAAAGAGGTGGGGTTTCAAATGTCTCCGGAAGGTGGTGAGTGACTCCGCTGTCCTGGCGTCGTGAGGGAGCTTGTTCCACCATTGGGGTGCCAGAGCAGCGAACAGTTTTGACTGGGCTGAGCGGGAACTGTGCTTCCGCAGAGGTAGGGGAGCCAGCAGGCCAGAGGTGGATGAACGCAATGCCCTCGTTTGGGTGTAGGGACTGATCAGAGCCTGAAGGTACGGAGGTGCCGTTCCCCTCACAGCTCCGTAGGCAAGCACCATGGTCTTGTAACAGATGTGAGCTTCAACTGGAAGCCAGTGTAGTGTGCGGAGGAGCGGGGTGACGTGAGAGAACTTGGGAAGGTTGAACACCAGACGGGCTGCGGCATTCTGGATGAGTTGTAGGGGTTTAATGGCACAGGCAGGGAGCCCAGCCAACAGCGAGTTGCAGTAATCCAGACGGGAGATGACAAGTGCCTGGATTAGGACCTGTGCCGCTTCCTGTGTAAGGCAGGGTCGTACTCTCCGAATGTTGTAGAGCATGAACCTACAGGATCGGGTCACCGCCTTGATGTTAGCGGAGAACGACAGGGTGTTGTCCAGGGTCACGCCAAGGCTCTTCGCACTCTGGGAGGAGGACACAACAGAGTTGTCAACCGTGATGGCGAGGTCATGGAACGGGCAGTCCTTCCCCGGGAGGAAGAGCAGCTCCATCTTGCCAAGGTTCAGCTTGAGGTGGTGATCCGTCATCCATACTGATATGTCTGCCAGACATGCAGAGATGCGATTCGCCACCTGGTTATCAGAAGGGGGAAAGGAGAAGATTAGTTGTGTGTCGTCTGCGTAGCAATGATAGGAGAGGCCATGTGAGGATATGACAGAGCCAAGTGACTTGGTGTATATAGCGAGAATAGGAGAGGGCCCAGAACTGAGCCCTGGGGGACACCAGTGGTGAGAGCACGTTGTGCGGAGAGACAGCTTCTCGCCACGCCACTTGGTAGGAGCGACCGGTCAGGTAGGACGCAATCCAAGAGTGAGCCGCGCCGGAGATGCCCAGCTCGGAGAGGGTGGAGAGGAGGATCTGATGGTTCACAGTATCAAAGGCAGGATGCTGAGGAACTCAGCCTGTCCTATGTTGTGTTAATTTCACTGATAAACAGGAAAAGAGATGAGAGAGGGGGGCAGCTTGAGGGTCTGTCCCTACTAGAGACAGTAGGTCTACAGCCCAGGGTGGGTTTCCTTGCCAATGTCCCCTCTGCTTGCTCTTTCCAGGTTTTGGTCAGGACTGTACACAAATACAATGACATTGATTTGTTAATGTGGGGTTTAAGATCCAGTAGTAGAACTAAAGAAGTGGCAGTTGATGTTTTAACATTGAATGTTAGAAACTCCATTTGATGCCACATCATTTAAAACTAATAGGTGTCATGCACCACGTCGGGAGCGTATGGAAAAATATAGGAAAAGGTGTTGAGTGGTCACTGGGTAAAGAAGCTGTCTCACACAGGCCTAGGCTAGGCATCAAAATGGTCACTTGTTGCTGTTAGCACTCCCATAATATTATGATCTGGCTAGATTTCTGTCACCACCCTGCTAATTTAACAGACTTAGCAGCAAGCATGCTACACTGGTCACCTGCAGCAGGCCTCTCACTGCACAACTCAACACCATAACCCACTGAGCTGAAGCCTAAGCATTATACCTAATTCCAGGAGCTAATACAAGTCTTCAGGTTCTGAAGACTCAGGGGGTGGTTAGGCTATTCATCGAGCAAGAATAGCTGGACGAGCCACCATCCATTTGCACAATGCTCCTCTCGCCCACTCTCTCTCTCGCCCTCTCTACCCAGCTCATTGTTTTCTCCTCTGTAGCTCACTGATTAGCATCTCGCTACAGTCTGCTTGTTCAACTCCCAGTTCAATCAGAGACTAAGGTGTTAGCATTAGCGCTCCATTTTAGCTAGCTACTCTGTTCCTTGAAAGACTTAGCTAAGGGCTATCCTACTACCCTGCTCTCTTTGGCACTAGCAGGCACATGCAGGCAAGCACACACTTGCTCACACAGATCAAGAAGAACACACCCTTAATCGGTTAGAAGAAATCACTCACATAAACATGCACGCAGTCAGAAGAAAACACACAGACACAGATTTGCTGCAGGGCTGTGAGATGCTGATTAATCACACTGTGGGACGTTTGGCTCTGCTCAACCTGTTTCTGTTCTGGCCTGTCTGAGCTCCTGCTCATCTCTACCTTTTATGTGTGTGTGTGTGTGTGTGTGTGTGTGTGTGTGTGTGTGTGTGTGTGAGTGAGAGAACGGGTGTGTGTGCACATGCACATCTCAGTGTGTAGGCCTACACTGTCTGTGTACCTGATCATCCATGCTGTAGAACACATCTATTGTTATATTGAGTCTGTTTTGAGACTTTATTTGAACAGGGAGTCCCATTGAGACCAAGGTCTCTTTCGCAAAGGAGCCCTGCATACACACAATTTACAAAATACAATATGTGTCACTGTTCTTCACGTCCCTGTCAGTGGGTATAGAGGTGAGGAGTCTCCTGTAGAGTCAGACAGCTGTTGGGCCAGCCAGGCCTAGAACCATATATAGAGCTTGAATAAGCCTACATCACACACACACACACACACACACACTGTCTTTGATATGAGTGAATTGCAGGGAGGGAGGGAGGAGCAGTGCAGTGTAATCACCTGGACTTGGAACATCCCCTCTGGTTTGGTAAGGAGAGGAAGAGGGGTAGGCCTTAGGGAAGAAAAGCCAACTACCCTACTCTGCACTACCATACAATCCCTACTCATTACAGGGTAATTCAGTCTTAGTCTCAAAATGAATGCTCATCTCTCCCTTTACTTTCGCTATGCTATCTGTGTTGAGATGGGAGTGAATGGCAGGCTATATAGTTGGACAGGCATATGAGGTTACTAGAAGGAAAGCTAACTCTGTCACTCACTGAAACAATAGTTATAAAATGGTCCTTATCACATTCTACATCTAGATCTACATTTCCATTGTTTAGGTATGTTTCTGAAACCAGGGTGATCTATTGCATAGAAAACTAACCGGTTTGGGTGTTGAGTCTACCCCCATGTTCTCTCCTGTCTACACATATAGTGTTTGGTTTATATTCTGTTATGATTTCTTCCAAGCTGTTGTTTATAGTCAAGGTGATGAGGTGAATACTGTAATAATCACTGGACGCTCTGTTAATGAATATGCTGTTTACCATTGATTGATTCATTGATTGATTCATTGACAGCGCTCTGTCTCTCTCCCGTCAGACCGAGCGGGCAGCATCAGCACATTGGACTCTCTAGACTTCGCTCGTTACTCTGACGACGGGAACCGGGAGTCGGATGAGAGGGTGGCAGGTAAGACGAGGCGTACCTGTGATGTCCTGACCGGGCGGAGACTGAGAGACGGACATGAAGAAGGAGAGAAACAGAGAAAAGGGAGACAGACAACAGACAGAGAAGAGCAGGGGAATGAAGAGACAGAGACAGCAGAGTATACAGGACCTTTCCTTGTCCTTTATGATGTCGAGGTGTAACTACAGCCCTTTATAATGTCACAGAGTAACTACAGCCCTTTATGATGTCACAGTGTAACTACAACCCTTTATGATGTCACAGTGTAACTACAACCCTTTATGATGTCACAGTGTAACTACAGCTCTTTATGACGTCACAGTACACACCCAGCCCTTGATGTCATAATGTAAATCCAGCCCTTTATGATGCCATAGTAGTACTCCAACCCTTTATGATGTCACTGTAAATCCAGCCATTTATGATGCCATAGTAGTACTCCAGCCCTTTATGATCTCACAGTGTACATCCAGCCATTTATGTCACAGTAGAACTCCAGCCCTTTAGGATGCCACATTAACATTTATGGCATCATTAGGCCACACCAGCCCTGTAGACTTCACTGATGATGACTATGGTATCACTATGGTTCCATTCCAGATTTACCTACCCATTCAAATATCCCTGTTTAACCTACCTAAGCCTTCCATGGGCCTTTCTAGTATGTCTACAGCTCAGAGAGATTTACCTCCATGTTCCTCTTACTAAGCCTTCCTGGTTTACATAAAGCAGCAAATGTAATTGAGACAGTGTTATTTTCCCTCACAGGACCTGTCAGTGTCACTGGATGTTGTGAAATTGCACACTTAAAAAAAAAAAAAAAAAAAAAAGCTGTTCTCACAACACCCACCAGCTAATCTTTGCTGAATACGTTAAAGATCAGAGGATGAACTGAATACGTTAAAGATCAGAGAGGATGAACTGAATATGTTAAAGTACAGAGAGAATGAAATGAATACGTTAAAGATCAGAGAGGAGGAAATTAATACATTAAAGATCAGCGAGGATGAAATTAATACGTTAAATATCAGAGAGGATTAACTGACCAAGACGACGAGTAGAGGACCAAGGTATCCATCCAGGAGGGGCTATACTACACAGACCTCTCTGTTTGTTTTCTACATTTAGCCAGACAGGATGTGATGACTAGAGACCAGTACTGTGAATAAGATGCAAATTACTATAACTGGAATACTGATAACTGGACACTCTGCTCCACATAGGAGCTCATCTTTTTATGTGACTGTTAATTGGCCTGTTGTGTTTTATTTTCTGAATGCCAAAATGCCAAATGTCAATTCCAACCCTTTAGCTTTGTAAGATGAAAGTTCTGGACAATTCTCCAGGAACCATGCAGCAGAGCAAGCCTGTGGTCCCTTCTTCACAACCACAGACCCTCTACTCCTCCATCCCTCCATCCTGCCCTCCCTCCATCCCTCCATCCTGCCCTCTCTCCATCCCTCCATCCTGCCCTCCCTCCATCCCTCCATCCTGCCCTCCCTCCATCCCTCCATTCTGCCCTCCCTCCATCCCTCCAATTTGGCATCTCCTCCTCCCTAAACCTGCCTCTCCTCCGTCGTCCCAACATGTCGCCCCCAGCTGTCTGACTCTGGGTTTTCTGGCTGTTCTGATCAAACCCTGGCCCAATACTGGACATCCCTCCATCCAGGCTAGCAGCTCTCCTCTTTTTTCCCCCCTTTTTTTCTTCTTCTTTTTTTTGGGGGGGGGTTCTTCAGTTTTTTCTCCATTTTGTTGTCTTTTGTTGCGTCCTGTGTACTCTTGACCTGCAGTGGGAAGTATTGTCTGGACCTCGTTAACTAGGACAGAATTGAACAGCCACTGAGTCCCGACTACTGAAGCGGCAGATCTTCAGTTCACAGCCATGCAACATCTCCTCTCTGCTCGCCATTGCTTCTCTTCCTCCCGTGTGGTTTTCTTCAATGTGTCTGAAGAGCAACCTGTGGAGTATTTCCCTGCTCATGCACTTGTTATTTGATTGAATCTCACTACTGTAGTCATTGATAGACTTCTTACATGAGGTTTTAGAGCCCTCTTAATGTAGCATACTGTAATTACAATCCATATGTTAGTTTTTCTCCTGTATGTAAGTAGCGGCTATAGTATCCACTCCTATGCTTAGGCCTAATCATATACTGTATTAAAACACAGAACATTTGACCAACCACAAATCAAAAAGTGCCACTTCAAATTTGAGCAGAGTCTAATGTTTTGCATAGCCTGGAACTCACTTTTTTATCTATTGATTGTACAATCCCTGGTCAGACAGCTATTAGCATATTATTTAGGCTGCATTCCATTTAGTGGTTTCATCTCTCTGTCTCACTCCTGTCTATACTGATCTTAAACAACTGGAAAGGTGAAAGCAGATTCATAGAAGGTATCCTCCACATTGCTTTTACCTATCCTGGGTTTTCAGATCGGTGCAAAGGAGATGAGGAGAGGTAGCTGCTTGACATTCTTTCGATGCACCCTTAGACACTTAGACACTATTCCTTAGTCCGCTATCCCAGGATCCTCTGCTGCATGCGTTCATTAGACCCCATAGTTTGCATGTCTCCTGTTTTCAAAACAATTTTTGTTTGTTTGTTTCATTTTTCATGGCCATGTTTTTGTTTGTTTGTTCCCACTCCTTGGTTGGATGCACTTCCTTCCTGTGTGTTGTGATGTCACTTCCTGTCCAGTGCTGGAGTTTGAGCTACGGAAAGCCAAGGAGACCATTCAGGCTCTACGCACCAACTTGACTCAGGCAGCAGGTGGCGTACTTAACACTTCTACTCCTCCATTTCATCCCTCTCTCGTCTCTCTCTTTCTAAGGAGATTCTCTCTAGCTCCTCCCCTGTTTTACTGAAGGGTGGAAGGGTTAATCTGTTCTGTTGCTTTATTGTCTTTCTAGAGAGCGACACTCAGGAGAGAAACAAGAACTACAGTTCACATCCTGAGACTCAGGTAGGCTGGACACTCTCCTATACAGTGCTAGTAACTGTATGCAGTTCACTTGTGGAGTACCACTGCAGCAAATACACAATGTTTCTTAAAAAACACTGTTTGTTGAGAAACTTGACTTTTCAAGTTGATTCATGGTTTATTTCCCTCTGTCCTCTTCCCCAGGAACCTATCCGCCCACTAGAGAAGCGAGCCTTAAATTTCCTTGTGAATGAATATTTATTAAAGAATGAATACAAACTGTCGGCCATCACGTTCTCTGATGAAAATGATGACCAGGTAATGTTTGTTTCTTTGAGTTGTTGGCCTGAACATTTTACAACTAGAACATTTAGTGCTGCACAAAATGCTATATAGTAAACGTAATCGTGATCCCATCTTTTTTTGTCGTTCAGGACTTTGAGTTGTGGGACGACGTGGGCCTGAACATTCCAAAGCCTCCCGACCTATTACAGATCTACAGGAACTGTGGCTCCGCCCTCCCGTCGCCACGGGATACCGTGGACGTAGCCGTGGGGGTGGAGTCAGGCGAACTCACTGGGAACTACATTACCCAGAAATCGGATCTCTTACAGCAGGTAGGCGAGAGAGAGAGAGAAATTGTGGGTGTGTGCATTTGTGTTCTGCAGTGATGTGACTTGGAAACTAAACAAGCCACTCAGAATGTTTACATGCCAGTGTGATTTTGGGTACAGAGCTTATTGATTTAGTCTACACACCTTTTCTCCATTGGCAATGTATACTAAAATCCTCTCCTCTCTCTCTCTGTCTCTGTCTCTCTGTCTGTGGCTTCTCTCTGTCTCTTTTCTCTCTTTCTCTCCTCTCTCTCTCTCTTCTTCAGCAGCAGACGGAGGTAGTTGAGGAGTTGGAGTATCAGATTAGTCTACTGAACGAGGAGAAACAGAGTCTGGCTGACCAGATCAAGAAACTACAGAGGTGTGTGTGTGTGCGTTGGGAGAGGATGGGGTAATGGCTTTAGACTACCCTATGTGGTCACAGGTGGATGCTAATTAAAAATGTTACTGCCACAACATGTGACCTTTACCCTTTGAACTGGCATTTTCATCAGTCAGCTCTCTGTCCACCCAGGGCCTATTCAGTTGGCTGCAATCCATCAGAACTTTACAGCTATTCTGAAATTATTTGTTTTCTGTCCTCTCTTCTCCAGTGAGATCCAAAGCCTGAGAAGGACAGTGTCACCCCCTCCTCCTGACCAGGGCTCACAGCCCAACACCCCCTCCTCCTCCACCATCCCTTCCCAGCCCCCCCTGGAAAACGGTCAGTACCTGGATATCAGGGGCGCCTCAGAACCTGACAACCCCCCCACTGAGAGCAACCCCTCCACTCAGACTGTCAGTAACCCTACACACACCTCTTCACAACCCCATGCCAAGCTAAAGAGCAGAGGGATGGTGGTGTTTGACCAGCCCAACAGGTGAGTCTGAAAATAAAATTTATTTACTCAGTATGATCAGTAGATGGAGCCAGTGGTCCGTAATAAACAGTCTGATTCTCCCTCAGCTTGACTGGAATGAGCTTCTTGATTCCTGTTCACTCTCACTCTCGTCTTTTTGTCATTTCTCGTCTACAGGAAGTTGTCCCCGGCATTCCAGCAGGCCCTGCTGTCCTTCTGTAAGATGTCAGCTGACAGTCGTCTGGGGGCAGAGGTCAGAGGTCACCCCTAATCACGGTCACATGACCATAGTGTCAGATATCTATGTCTTATAAGTATAGTATACTACTACTGAAACCATTTGAATACACAGTCCTCAGAGCAGTGACATATCAAAAAGTATCATCTGCATCTCTCTCTCCCCCCCCCCCCATCTCTCTCTAGGTGTCGAGGATAGCAGACAATGAGGAGAGTGTGATGCTGATGTTGGGTCGCTGTCTTCCTCACATCGTCCCCAATGTCCTCCTGGCCAAACGAGAGGTACCTCCCTCCTCTCCCCCCTCCTCACCCCTCTCCCCCATCCTCCCATCAACACGGTCTTCTTTCTGTCTTCAGTTTGGAATTCAACGTCTGACTCCACAGTTTTTTCACCGGTGCTCATCTCTCATCTCTCCTTCTCCCTTTCCTTCACTTTTTTTGTCCTTTCACTCTCTCACTCACTCTCTCGCTCTGTGCATGCCTCTCTGCTCCTAGAGAATGGTTGCACACCTGTGCCAGGTAAGTTAGACGCCCCCACATCTGCATGACCTCACTTGACCTCACACCCAGGTGTAACACAGACCCACGCCACAGGCTATAACCACCCAGTCTCTCATCTGATTGGCTAGTTATTCAAACTCGAGCAAGACAAAGTCATGGTAGAATTTGGATAATTTATGAAAACACTTAGGTTAGGGGTATTGTTCGTTTTAGTCATTAAGATTGCATCTGTGGTTGTGGTCTGTATAGTGGACTGTTTTACCTCTCTTACCCTGTGTGTTCTCACCTTGCTCCTTTCTGATTGGTTCCCAATAGCACACATTCTTCTCATTGAGTGATTCTTTAATCTCTGATTGGCTGAAACGGTGGCCAATCAGAGCTGATTGAACGACTGTGTGCATTTTGTCTAATTTCACGAAACATTTGTATTTGATTTATAATCTAATTTAAGTGCATTGTGTAACAGACATGCAGTGTAACTGACTAACCTATTTGAAAAACGCTATCTGGCGTTGCTGTAAAGTAAGTCATCACTCTTAATGGTAAATGCTGATGGTTTCTTTCCGTGCATTAGTCTACAGCATGTTTAAAGAGCTAGTGTGGTGATCTAGGTTTGGAATTGTGTGTGTTTTTGTGTGTAACAGTGTGGTCTGTGTGAGGGAGTGCTAGGGAGAGTCAGGTGGGCTCACCACACTGTATGTGATTTGTATATCACAGTTGTGGTTTTAATGATCTACTGACAGTTCTGAAGAATTCCTGCCCAAATCTAGGGAAAACAAAGTGGAGGAGAAGTAAAGAGAGATTGTCTTGTTCTGCCTCCGGGCGGGAATGGACTTTGTTCTGCGACTGTTAGGCAGACAGAATCAACACACACACACCTTTGTGCTCCTACTGTTTGTAAGTCACCTACTGCCAGCTCAAAGAAACACCTTAGTTCTTAACTCTACAGACTATGGACTAGGAACAATAGACGTTTGACTTTGATGACTGACTGAATGAGTGAACAGCAAAACAGTAAAAACCTGCCTGCCACCTGTCGCCTATACTATCAATGATCATAAATCATTATAGTCTTATGGCAGACAGACCAAGCCTACTCTAAGATACTGCCCAATACCTGTATGGGCTTCTGGAGAACCAGGACCATAAAGAGAGTCAACAATCCCACTTCCTTTTTTCTCTGTTTGAGGTTTAATGACTACCTGATCTACCTGGCAGAGAGCCAATTATACCATGACATTCGGGGGTCTCTATTTTGTATTGGCCTAATAGTAAAGACAAGTCGTTTAACGGTACAAATGTTTTACCGGTCCTTTTTAATGTGGCATGAACAACCAGTCATGATGTTTTAATCTTATTGTTAAACAAATCTGTGCACGTTTGTCCACACAAATAATTCCAGCATCCAAACAGAGCACTGTGCCCCTGCTATTTGATGAATTAAAATATACATATTTTACAAAGCACCAAATAGTTTAATGACATTTGGTAATTGTCATTAAGCCTACAGTCTTGTAGCCTGAATTACAACATGTTACCATGGTGTCACTGCTATAGTTGCTACTTGGCCTCTGCAGGTCTAAACATGTTACCATGGTGTCACTCTGCTGTAGGTCCTAGTTGGACACCCCTGGTCTAAACGTGTTACCATGGTGTCACTCTGCTGTAGGTCTTAGTTGGCCATCCCTAGTCTAAACGTGTTACCATGGTGTCACTTTGCTGTAGGTCCTAGTTGGCCATCCCTAGTCTAAACGTGTTACCATGGTGTCACTCTGCTGTAGGTCCTAGTTGGACACCCCTGGTCTAAACGTGTTACCATGGTGTCACTCTGCTGTAGGTCTTAGTTGGCCATCCCTAGTCTAAACATGTTACCATGGTGTCACTCTGCTGTAGGTCCTAGTTGGACACCCCTGGTCTAAACATGTTACCATGGTGTCACTCTGCTATAGGTCCTAGTTGGACACCCCTGGTCTAAACGTGTTACCATGGTGTCACTCTGCTATAGGTCCTAGTTGGACACCCCTGGTCTAAATGTGTTACCATGGTGTCACTCTGCTATAGGTCCTAGTTGGACACCCCTGGTCTAAACATGTTACCATGGTGTCACTCTGCTGTAGGTCTTAGTTGGCCATCCCTAGTCTAAACATGTTACCATGGTGTCACTCTGCAATAGGTCCTAGTTGGACACCCCTGGTCTAAATGTGTTACCATGGTGTCACTCTGCTATAGGTCCTAGTTGGACACCCCTGGTCTAAACGTGTTACCATGGTGTCACTCTGCTATAGATCCTAGTTGGCCATCTCTGGTCTAAACATGGTGGTACCATGGCGTACCCCTGGCCGCTCTACCTACCCACATGTTGACCCAACGTTGGCCAGATGTTTTCCTTGGAACAGATCTGACTGTCGCTTGGTTCTGGAATAGAACAACGTCAGATAGGGTTCACTGAAGAAAAAGTCATAGAAGTTTACGCTTTCTCTTTCCTCAGAAGTAAATATCTGAAACAAAATAACAAACTTTGATGGTAACAGCTTGTTGACCTTTACCTTTTAATGTCCCATTCCTTCTTTTAACGCTTGTGCCACTTGCAATATTTAATTTAAAAAAGAAACATACATGTTGGGGAAGTTGTTTACTTAACACTGCCCAAGCATCTGTTCTTTAGCTTTTAAAAATATTTTCTCTAACATTTGGTGAAAGCATAATCAGAATAGTTATTGTCAGTGCCATATATGTCTCTGGTGGTTGTGTTGTATGTGAAGCACGTAATATATTTTATTTGAATCAATGACAGTTGTACTCACCATCTACAGACATCCAGCATACATTCACTGAGTGACTCATTTCAGGTCTCCCCCTCCCAAGCCTCTCTTTGGTTGGGCTTGGTTGTTCTGCCAACATTCAACTTTGGGTTTGTTTCGTATGCCAACATTCAGCAGAAAAAGATGAAACCTTCCTGGAAAACCCTGCTGGTTAAAAAGAAAATACATATTTTGAACTGTGTTTTTAATAGTGTATCCTCTCTCTAATTTGGTTGTGTGTGAGGCAGGAAGTTTGAGCTAACCACAGTTTGGCCACGAGGCAGTATGAAAGGCCCCACCTCGGCCTGGGACTACGCTTTAGTTTTAGTTCTCTCTCTCTCCAGGCTGGCTCTCGCATGAACTTCATATGAACTTTACTGTTCATAAAGGAACTTGATGTAAACCAGGGGGTATCAGTCATTCAGATTAGAAAACCATGAGACATTGTCATCATGATACATAGATGTATATAACAGCACATTGTTTCATTTGACCCTCTTCCTGTTTCTGTTGGTGGTGGTGTTGTCCTCTCTCCTACCCATAACCCCCACCCACCCACCCCTGCCTGCAAACCCTTTCTGTGCTGTGAATGCCCAAAGAGCCACAAACCCAAGCTGATCTCTCTCTTTTCATATCTGTCTCTCGCCATCCCTCTATCTCTCTCTAGGAGTTGATTCCTCTCATCCTGTGTACGGCGTGCCTCCACCCGGAGCCTAAAGAGAGAGACCAGCTCCTCCACATCCTCTTCAACCTCATCAAGAGACCTGACGACGAACAGAGGTGTGTGTGTGCGCGTGTCTGCGCGTGCGTGTATGTTCTTATACTTAGCTGTTCTCTCTGTGTGTTTATAGGCTGATGATCAAGGGTGATCTTGACGGTGTGTGTATATTGACTCCTGGTTGTGTTTGTAGGCAGATGATCCTAACAGGTTGTGTGGCGTTTGCCAGACATGTTGGTCCCACTAGAGTTGAGGCTGAACTCTTACCACAATGCTGGGAACAGGTAGCTACTCCTCTCTCCTTACTCCTTTTCTCTCTGTTTTTCTTTCTGAAAATATTCCTCATTTCTGGGGTTTTCTTCATGTGTGTAAAGTGTTGATACACAAACAATTATCTGTTACTATGGATACGACCAATATTTTGGGCCACAGGTCCAATAATATCCCAATAAAGACTCAGAATCTCATGTTGTCTCTTTCTTTCTCTGTGTCCCCCTCACCCCATCCTCCTCTTTCTCTCCTTTCCCTCATTAATATCGCTCTCTCTCTTTCTCTTCTCTATCTCTCTTATTCTCTCTCTCTCTCCAGATCAACCATAAGTATCCAGAGAGGAGGTTGTTGGTAGCAGAGGCCTGTGGTGCCTTAGCACCTTACCTGCCTGTAAGACTCTCACTCACACACACACACACACACACACACACTTGCTAGTGATGCGTAAGTTGACTCATAACCCTCAGTCCCCGCTGTTATATCCGCGGGGCGGGCGGGTTTAGGGGTCATTCAATATTGTGTGGATGAAGGGCGGGTGGGTGGCTGGCAGGTTGAATAAAGAGAAAACATAAAGAGAGTTGAAAATAAAGACATTGGAGGGCCAGAAAAGTCATGTTTGGGAAAGATTTGGTGAAGTGGTAAAAGAGGATGATAGCAGTGTCAGCTATGTTATGTGTGATTATTGTGAGGCGCTATACAAATTTGACATTCACAAGATGGGGACTTGAAATAGGCCTATGGCACGTCAAGGGAACTGTAGCCTACTGTTCAGATGGGTTAAATGGAAACTGAAATCTGGACACTGACTGTTTGATTATACACCAAATGTAGGCTAAATTGTGACTTTCTTTCAGCATCTTGAGAGAATGTGAATGTGCGGTTAGATACTGTCTGTAAAGGTGCTATCTTTATCAGCATCATAAAAGCTGATAGTATTTCAACCACATAAAATATGCATCCAAGCCGAACTGAAATCTTATCAGAAACATGTTGGGTCATTTTCACAGCTTTAAATTTCCTTACAACTGGTGAAACAGATGTCATTTTAAAGTTTTGCACAGAAAATTGTTCCCTTTTTTTTTTGTTATTGCATTTTCTCCCCAGTCCCTAAACGTCTTTGCTCTGCGAAAGAATCAGAGATGACAGAGAACTTTAGCGATGTCAACTAGATTGAAGCATTCATTCTATTGATTTATGACATTATTCTGGTGAGCAAGGGTTTATTTAGTCTTCTAAGGCAACATGTAATGACAGAAGAGAAGCTGCATGTATCTAATTATTGACAAGTTGACTAACAAACAGCCTATCAAAATGTTGGAAATTATAAGCAGAAACATCTCTAAATCAGGCAAAAATAAATCCTGCATCCCCTGTCCAAAAATCGTTCTTAGCGGGTTAGGGTCGGGTGCGGGTCTAGGGCTGTGGCGGTCATGACATTTTGTCAGCCGTGATTGTCAATCAAATAACTGCCGGTCTCACGGTAATTGGCTGTTAATTAACAAACACATTTAGCATCTCCTGGCTTTCACACATAGCCTACAAGCCACTGATGCAGACCTTTGGAGCATCTACATTTTAAAAAGTCTAAAAAATCAATTTAATATAGCCTACACTACCACAATAAATCCATGACTTATTTTAGACCGGTCTAAAGAAACATGATAGGAAGAAAATGTAGTCTATTTCAGAAGAACAGAATAGCATACTCTGAGTTGTCCTTATGTTAGGCCCTGATCTGGCTATGCCATATGGCTGTGGGCTACACTAGTTAATGTAGCAAACAAGATTTGCTTAGAATTCCATGGCATTATTTTATATTATTTTATAGTATGATGAATAGAACAGTTGAACATAGCTGAATTAAATAGAAAGCATGTTTTCTCCAAACGATTTCTGAGGGAGTGCGCACATGCAGCTAGCTATTCTGTGTTGAGCTGTTAACAAAGAAATAAGTCCTCCTGTGGTCGTAATGCCCCCTAAAAAAATCCATGCCTTTTGCGGCCAGTGGCCGTTCTGCCCTTGGGCTGAATATAATAATTATAATTCCCTTCTCCCAGCTGCGTGTTCCGAAGCACCTCTCACTCTGTCACGATCGTCGTTAAGAGAGGAGGACCAAGGCGCAGCGTGATGAACGAACATGTTTATTTATCATTAGCGATAAACACGGACAGTAAACAAAAACAACAAACGACTCGTAACGTCCTAGGTAACATAGACCAACACGGAACAAGAACCCACAAACACAAAGGGAAAAACAGACAGTTTAAATATGGCTCCCAATCAGAGACAACCAGCCACAGCTGACACTCGTTGCCTCTGATTGGGAGTCACTCAGGCCAACATAGAAATAAACAACCTAGAACTCCCAACATAGAAATACACCACAATGAAAGAACACACCCTGGCTCAACATATAGAGTCCCAGAGCCAGGGTGTTACACACTCACATGGCTCTCTCAGATATCTAAATTCTTCTGTGCGAGAAATAAATATTCCAAACATAGTCTGGGACAGTTGTGGGATGCGATAGATCCCAAATTAATATAACCACTCGCATCAAAAAACATTTTAAAAGCAATGAGGCTGATGCAACGGATCAAACTATTAGGCTATTTCTTCACATTATAAGCGCAGTGATGCGCACACAGTGGTAGGCTATAAGCATGAATGTTCCAAAATGCAATCAATTATCGGGAAAACACTATTCTCAAAAGTGACAACAAATGTGATTATGCATGTAATGCTTTATTATAAAGGAGCATATTTATGGTGAAAATAATCTTCCCCAAGCATGAAACTCACACGCTGCCTATGTATGCCAGTTAGGCTCTACACCGGTTGTAAAGCGGATTCATGTGCTTAATTTTAAGAAGTTAATTGGCCACTTTAGTATTGATACAAACCTTATCTAAACATATAGGCCTATTGGCTAGGCCTAATGATGTGTGCAACTATGATTTAGTATTGATACAAACCTTATCTAAACATATAGGCCTATTGGCTAGGCCTAATGATGTGTGCAACTATGATTTTAAAAAGTCGAAAAAAAAGGGATGCACTGTTTCCTGCCTTATTGCACACAAGCTGGGAATCATTGACAAGTGATAATATATCATTCACAAGTGATTGGCCAATATTGTCACTCATCAGACTATTCTTAATTTAATCTTGTCTTTACATATACAGTACCAGTCAAAATTTGGACACACCTACTCTACTCATTCAAGGTTTTTCTTAATTTTTACTATTTTCTACATTGTAGAATAATAGTGAAGACATCAAAACTACGAAATAACACATATGGAATCATGTAGTAACCAAAAAAGTGTTCAACAAATCAAAATATATTTTATATTTGAGATTCTTCAAATAGCCACCCTTTGCCTTGATGACAGCTTTGCACACTCTTGGCATTCTCTCAACCAGCTTCACCTGGAATGCTTTCCCAACAGTCTTGAAGGAGTTCCCACATATGCTGAGAACTTGTTGGCTGCTTTTCCTTCACTCTGCCGTCCGACTCATCCCAAACCATCTCAATTGGGTTGAGGTCGGGGGATTGCGTAGGCCAGGTCATCTGATGCAGCACTCCATCACTCTCCTTCTTGGTCAAATAGCCCTTACACAGCCTGGAGGTGTGTTTTGGGTCATTGTCCTGTTGAAAAACAAATGATAGTCCCACTTAGCCCAAACCAGATGGGATGGCGTATCGCTGCAGAATGCTGTGGTAGCCGTGCTGGTTAAGTGTGCCTTGAATTCTAAATAAATCACAGACAGTGTCACCAGCAAAGCACCTCCACCGGTCTAATGTCCATTGCTCGTGTTTCTTGGCCCAAGCAGGTCTCTTCTTATTATTGGTGTCCTTTAGTAGTGGTTTCTTTGCAGCAATTCGACCATGAAGGCCTGATTCACACAGTCCCCTCTGAACAGTTGATGTTGAGATGTGTCTGTGACTTACATTTATTTGGGCTGCAATTTCTGAGGCTGGTAACTCTAATGAACTTATCCTCTGCAGCAGAGGTAACTCTGGGTCTTCCATTCCTGTGGCGGTCCTCATGAGAGCCAGTTTCATCATAGCGCTTGATGGTTTTTGCGACTGCACTTGAAGAAACTTTTTGAAAGTTCTTGAAATGTTCCATATTGACTGACGTTCATGTCTTAAAGTAAGCTCTGTGGAGTGTACGGCTTAAAGTGGTCCTATGGACAGATACTCCAATCTCCGCTGTGGAGCTTTGCAGCTCCTTCAGGGTTATCTTTGGTCTCTTTGTTGCCTCTCTGATTAATGCCCTCCTTGCCTGGTCCGTGAGTTTTGGTGGGCGGCCCTCTCTTGGCAGGTTTGTTGTGGTGCCATATTCTTTCCATTTTTTATAATGGATTTAATGGTGCTTCGTGGGATGTTAAAAGTTTCGGATATTTTTTTATAACCCAACCCTGATCTGTACTTCTCCACAACTTTGTCCCTGACCTGTTTGGAGAGCTCCTTGGTTTTCATGGTGCCGCTTGCTTGGTGGTGCCCCTTGCTTAGTGGTGTTGCAGACTCTGGGGCCTTTCAGAACAGGTGTATATATACTGAGATCATGTGACACTTAGATTGCACACAGGTGGACTTTATTTAACTAATTATGTGACTTCTGAAGGTAATTGGTTGCACCAGATCTTATTTAGGGGCTTCATAGCAAAGGGGGTGAATACATATGCACGCACCACTTTCCCGTTATTTATTTTTTAGAATTTTTTTAAACAAGTTATTTTTTTCATTTCACTTCACCAATTTGGACTATTTTGTGTATGTCCATTACATGAAATCCAAATAAAAATCCATTTAAATTACAGGTTGTAATGCAACAAAATAGGAAAAAAGCCAAGGGGGATGAATATTTTTGCAAGGCACTGTACACAAACACCTGTACACACATCTTTCATCACATCTTATCCACCTGTAAGAGACTTGGCTACACCTGTGTGATTGTGTGTGTGTTCTAACTCTGTCTGTGTGTTTGTGTGTGTGTGTGTGTGTGTTAACAGAAGGAGATCCGTAGTTCCCTGGTGTTGTCCATGCTGCAGCAGATGCTGGCTGAAGACAAGGCAGACATGGTCAGAGAGGCTGTGGTCAAAAGCCTCGCTATCATCATGGGATACATCGACGACCCTGACAAGTACTCCCAGGTGTGTGTGCGTGCATGCGTGTTAGAAAGGCTTTCTGACCATTCTTGTGTTTGTTTGTGTTGAATGTGGTCGTGTTATACTGACTGTGGTTGTGTTCATGCTGCCGTCAGGGTTTCGAGCTGATGTTGCTGTCCCTTGGTGACCCATCCGAGAGGGTGGTCAGTGCTATCCACCAGGTGTTCATCCCAGCATTCGCTGCCTGGACCACAGAGCTGGGAAACCTCCAGACCACTCTCATCCCCTCTCTACTGGCCCGCATAGAGAAACTACTCAAGGTAGGTAGACCCACAGGGCTTTGTTTATTTGGTATATGTAAGAAAAGCTTTGCTTTTGATCCCAATGGTGACACTAACATTCTAGAATCTAGGTATAGAAGTGAACACTCTAACTGCCCTCTCTCGCTCCTTCCCTCTCTCTCCTTCTCTATCTCTCCTTCATCTCCTCCCTCTCTCACCTCCCTCTCTCTCCTTTCCTCTCCCTCCCCCTCTCTCTCTTTCTCTCTCTCTCTCCTTCCCTCTCTCTATCTCTCCTTCATCTCCTCCCTCCCTCTCTCACCCCCTCTCCCTCCCCCTCTCTCTCTTTCTCTCTCCCCTCCCTCTGTCCTTCTCTCCAGCAGGGTGAACATGGTCTTGATGAACACAAGCTCCACATGTTCCTGTCTGCCCTCCAGTCTCTCATCCCTCCTCTGTTCTCTGTGGTGATTCAGAACGCTCCCTTCACACACAGAGTTAACCTGCAAGGAGACATCCCCCCCATAGAGGGTAGGAAGCACAATCGGTGACCAGTAACCTTGCTATGTTCTGACTACAATATTCTCCCAAAATCTCTAGTATTTTCCTTCCCTGAACTTTAACCCCAACCTCTGACCTCTGTTTGACCCCTCAGTGACGCGGTTCCCTCGGCCGGCGTCTCCTCTGCAGGATGTAGCGACTATCGTGGGCAGCCGGGAGACGCTGAGCGCCCTCCTCATCCTGTATGATTACCAGCTAGAACATGAAGGCACTACAGGCTGGGACAGTCTGCTGTGGGTGGTCAACCAACTGTGAGTGGTCTATACAGGACACACATTCACACACATTCACACACACACACTAACTCCTGACGCCCTCTCCTCTCTCTCTAGTCTTCCCCAGCTGATAGAGATAGTAGGTCGTATTAACGTAACCTCCACTACGTGTGTCCATGAGTTCTCACGTTTCTTCTGGAGACTCTGTCGCACGTTTGGCAAGATCTTCACTAACACTAAGGTAAGAGTATACTGTAGGCCTTGTGCCGGAAAGAATCTGCGCTGTTTTATTAATTTCAATGGTGCAGACTATAGCAGTCTCTCTTTCTTTCAGGTAAAACCACAGTTCCAAGAGATCCTACGGCTCTCTGAAGAGAATGTGGGTAGGTGGAAGACACACACACACACCTACACACACACACACACACACACCTACACACACACACACACACACACACACACACACACACACACACACACACACACACACACACACACACACACTAACCTACACACACACACACACACCTACACACACACACACACACACTAACCTACACACACACACACCTACACACACACACACACACACACACTCTAACCTACACACACACACACACACCTACACACACCTACACACACACACACACACACACACACACACACTAACCTACACACACACACACACACACTAACCTACACACACACACACACACACACCTACACACACACACACACACACACACACACTAACCTACACACACACACACCTACACACACCTACACACACACACACACACACACACAGTAGGATTTTAAAGTTAAAAGTTAAAACAGGCGTGTGGTCAGATATCTCTGCCAAGAGTTTTAGTTTGTTGTTGTGGTTTGTGTGAAGTGTTTGTGTCAGGCCTTGTGTGCCTGCCAACTATTCTCTGTTTTATAAGCTCACTGAACTGGAAATCAGTTACATGGTCATATGTCAATTTCTCATTTTTTCTCTAATCTATTGTGTTTTCTGTTTCTCCTAGATGCTTTAACTGGGAATGGTATTCTGACCAAGGCTACTGTCCCCATCTATGCTACAGGAGTACTGACATGCTACAATCAGGTAAACATGTCTGTCATTGGGACAGTCTGTTGATACTCAGCATATAATGTTTGTATTAATAATGTATGTATTATATAGTGTGTACATTATATAATGTGTGTATTATATAATGTGTGTTAATAATATGTGTATTATATGTGTGTATTATAATGTGTGTATTAAAAAAGTGTGTTAATGTATTAATAATGTTTGTATTATATAATGTGTGTATTAATAATGTGTGTATTATATAATGTGTGTATGAATAATGTATGTATTAATATATTAATAATGTGTGTATTATATAATGTGTGTATTATATAACATCTGTATTAATAATGCGTGTGTGTGTGTGTGTGTGTGTGTGTGTGTGTGTGTGTGTGTGTGTGTGTGTGTGTGTGTGTGTGTGTGATATGTGTGTTTCCTGCAGGATGATGATCGTAAGCTGCTTGTTGGTTTTCTAGAGGACGTCATGATGACACTGTCTCTCTCTCATGCCCCCCTGGACAGCCTCAAAGCCTCCTTTGTGGAGCTGGGGTAACACACACACACACACAGACACACACAAGTAAGAATGAATGGGCAACAATCACCTAGTAAACTGTTTACTGTTACTTACTTGGATCTCCTTCTCTGTCTCTCTCCACCTCCCTCTCTCTCTCTATACCCCCCTCCATCTCTCTCTCTTTGTCTCTCCACCCCCCTTTATCTCTCTCTCTCTCCCGCGCTCTCTCTCTCCTCTTTCCTCTCTCTCAGGGCTAACCCAGTGTACCATGAGTTGTTACTGACAGTCCTGTGGTACGGAGTGGTCCATACCTCCGCTCTGGTCCGCTGTACCGCCGCACGGATGTTTGAGGTCCGACGCCCTGCCACAACACGCCACACTCAACACTTTCACACACACACACACACACACATTCGCTCACTAAATAACATGCTTTATAGTCTAGTGGCTAATGTCAGACGATATAAGAATGACACTGTATTTTGTTTGATGTATGTTGTATCTAAAAATGTTTATTGAGACCTGTTTTTATTGAGACCTGTTTTGTCATGGACTAGAAGTAGTTTTCTTGCTGATTTAATCTTACAGTTTTAATAAGTAAGGATTGTTGGAACACTGACTGAATTGTAAAGGTTTTTGTGTTGTATTATGCAAACAGAACTATACTGGTTTGAAATGCCTCCCTATGTCTTTCCCCTGATGCAGCCTCTGCTTGTTATTGCCTGCCCCCTCTATGGCCTGATTCCATTTAAATCCCTAGCCCCTTCCCAGAGCCCCTACCCCTTCATTGTGAACACCAAAGAGGTAGGAGCTAGGGAAAAGCATTGGATCAAAATGGAATCAGGCCTACATAAAATACACTTATGGTGAGGAGGAGGTGTTGTAGCACTATCCCCCTTCACTGTCATAGTGGTATAGACATCCCCCTTCACTGTCATAGTGGTATAGACATCCCACTTCACTGTCATAAGGGTATAGATATCCCACTTCACTGTCATAGTGGTATAGACATCCCCCTTCATTGTCATAGGGGTATAGATATCCCACTTCACTGTCATAGTGGTATAGACATTCCCATTCACTGTCATAGTCGTATAGACATTCCCATTCACTGTCATAGTCGTATAGATATCCCACTTCACTGTCATAGTGGTATAGACATTCCCCTTCACTGTCATAGTCGTATAGACATTCCCATTCACTGTCATAGTCGTATAGATATCCCACTTCACTGTCATAGTGGTATAGACATTCCCATTCACTGTCATAGTCGTATAGACATCCCCCTTCATTGTCAGTGGTATAGACATCCCCCTCCTCCCCTTCACTGTCATAGAGGTATAGACACCCTCCTCCCCCCTTCACTGTCATAGTGGTATAGACACATAACCCCCCTATCACCATCTCATAGTGGTATATCCCTCCCTACCATTCTCTGCAGGCTAGGCAGAAGTTGCCCCTAACCACAGATCTAGGATCAGATCCCTCTGCCCCCAGTCCTAAACATGACTATTAGGGCATGAACAAAGATCTGACTCTGGACCACTGGTTAGGGGGTAACTTCTACCAACTCTGTTCAGCAGCTCTGTTTGCTTGGCTTCTCACTTATTATCAGTTTTTCTTTTTTTTGTTTACGTGTGTGTGTGTGTTTACATGCGGGCTTGCGCGTGCGTAACATGCGTACCTACCTTGGCGCTGCTGCTACTTCTTGTCGTTGTATATCACTTTCTTTCTTTCTTTCTTTTTGTTTTCCTTTTTCCCCCTCCTCCCTCTCTCGGCGTGTTGCCATGACACTGCTGGCTCTGTCCATGCCCCGCCCCTGGGCTGTGACATCACTGTGACCTCACGGATGTGTTGTCCAATCAGCTGCTGGTGAAGGGGGTGAATGAGACGCTGGTGGCTCAGAGGGTGGTGCCCGCTCTCATCACGCTCTCCAGCGACCCTGAGATGTAAGTGTCTCCTGCTGCCTCGTCTGGCCACCTCGACCCCTCCTCGAACCTCGCAGGAAGAACCCTAACCTCTATGATGAGGAGATATATTGAATAACACCAGATCTTTCAGGACTGTAGTTGTTATGGAAACATACAACCCTTGTTAAAGGAGTCAATGATTTGACTTAGGAATTTTTTCTCAAAACTCAGGGACAATGAGGCTTTGCAACATGAATCAATTCCAAAGTAGGTGCTTTCTCTAAATGGTGTATCTTTAGGGTAGTTGCCCTGTCTGTGCTCCTAGATGGTTCAAGGTCTCTCTGACTCTGGGTAAAAGTCTTCTTTGGGCTTTCTTCCTGTAGAGGTTGAGGTGCGGTCAATGCGGTTCTGTGTTTACTGTCACTAACACCAGGCATCATCAGTGTGCGACACTAACCCACACCCCGCTAGTCACTATATAACCATGCTTGAAAGGACAGAAGTATGATGCTTTCTAAACACTAACCCAAACCCTTACCTCTAACCTTAATCGTAACTAGTCCTCAATTAAGACAAAATATGTAATGTACTTGCTCATCAGTTCTGACAATATAGGTCATTTTGTCCTTTCTGGCATGATCTACCCAATCATGTTCATCGCATCATCAGTCTGCTACACTACCCCAACTCGCGCTCTGATTGGCTGCATGTGGAAAACATCCCAGCATGCTCAGCTGTAATGCCTTACCCCCCCCTCCCCCTTCCTCCTCCTCACCCCCCTTTTAGCAGATCCTCCCTAACCCTCCAACCATCAGGTCCTGGATGATTGTCTTCACCCCTACCTCACTCTTCCTCCCTCCTAACCTCTTCCTCTCTCTCTCCCTCCCTCCTAACCTCTTCCTCTCTCTCTCTCTCTCCCTCCCTCCTAACCTCTTCCCTCTCTCTCTCTCTCTCCCTCCCTCCTAACCTCTTCTCTCTCTCTCTCTCTCTCTCTCTCTCCCTCCCTCCTAACCTCTTCCTCTCTCTCTCTCTCTCTCCCTCCCTCCTAACCTCTTCCTCTCTCTCTCTCTCTCTCCCTCCCTCCTAACCTCTTCCTCTCTCTCTCTCCCTCCCTCCTAACCTCTTCCTCTCTCTCCCTCCCTCCTAACCTCTTCCTCTCTCTCCCTCCCTCCTAACCTCTTCCTCTCTCTCTCTCTCCCTCCCTCCTAACCTCTTCCTCTCTCTCTCTCTCCCTCCTAACCTCTTCCTCTCTCTCTCCCTCCCTCCCTCCTAACCTCTTCCTCTCTCTCTCCCTCTCTCCCTCCTAACCTCTTCCTCTCTCTCTCCCTCTCTCCCTCCTAACCTCTTCCTCTCTCCCTCCCTCCTAACCTCTTCCTCTCTCCCTCCCTCCTAACCTCTTCCTCTCTCCCTCCCTCCTAACTGTTTCCAGTTGATTCTGCGAGGCATGTCAGAGGCTTTAATAGACCGCCGGGTGGCCCCGGCTCTTATAACACTGTGCAGTGGCCCTGAATTGTGAGTCAACGAAGATGAGACGTTTCCTCTCCTCCTCTCTCTATCCCTCCTTCCTCAGCATCCTCTTGGTTCTATTTAGTGTATTATATTATTTAAATCCATACGGACACTGGAATGATCTAACATCACCATTAACATTGGCATTAACATACATGATACACACTGATGATTGGTTGGTGTTGGTCAGTTTTATATTGTTATCTTCTGAGCTGCATCTTGTAGTTTTAATAAAGCAGAGACCTGGTTCTATTCTAACTCCTGTCTGGGTTATAGTTCAGTCAGGATATCTACTATCCCTGCCTTTGGCACCATCATGGAGACGGTGACACAAAAAGAGGTACGAACATGCAGATTTGCATATATGCACATACTACACACTCGCATTAAACAAGTCTGGGTTGTATGATTGAGCACAGGTGTTTTTAGTATTGTGGTATCGTATCCGTGTGTATTAGGGGGAGTATCCATGTTGGCATACATGCATGTATTAATGTGTGTGTGTGTCCCAGCTGTTGGAGCGTGTGAAGATGCAGCTAGCGTCGTTCCTGGAAGACCCACAGTACCAGGACCAACACTCTCTACACATGGAGATTATCAGGACCTTTGGACGGGTCGGACCCAACGCTGAGCCACGCTTCAGAGACGAGTGTCAGTACTACTGATAACACACACACACACCACTTAACCACGCTTCACAGACGAGTGTCAGTACTATCACACACACACACACTAATGCAAAGGCACACTAAAACAAGAGCGCAGACACGCACACATGGACTCAAATCCACACACACATACACACATACTCAGTGATATTGTCTGTGTTTTCTGTCTTCCAGTTGTGCTGCCTCACCTCCACAAGCTAGCGTTGGGTAACAACGTCCAGGCTACAGAGAGTAAGAGGATAGACATCGCTACTCAGCTGTTTGAGGCCTACAGCGCTCTCTCCTGCTGTTGTATCCTTCACCCAACACTGACGTTTGTGTGTGGATGTGCGTGTTGTTGTGTGTGTCAAATAAAATGTATTCGTCACATACAGCAGGTATAAAAGGTGCAGCGAAATGCTTGTGCTAGCTCCCTCAACAATGCAGTACATGAATCAATAATAACAATGAAATGAGTCAAGTCAAAAATAACAAGTCATAGAAGAGGTACTATGCATAGTAATAATGGACTGTATGTACAATTATAAAGTGGGTAGTGGAATCAATATTATATAATAGAACAGCAGCTTTGTCTGCCTGTATGAGTTGTGTGTGTGTTTATGGGTGTTTGTGTGTAAGGGTTGGCTGTGTGGGTAGTCAGTGAAAATAATTTCCAACGTGCATATAGTCTCTCCGGTGCAAATACTCTGTAAGGTGCAGGTCTGTGCAGGGAGACAACTAGGTTTAGCTTTTCAGCAGTCTGATGGCCTGGTGGTAGATGCTGTCTTGGAGCCTGTTGGTCCGAGACCTGATACTCCGATACAGCTTGCCAGATGGTAACAGAGTGAACAGTCCGTGGCTCAGGTGACTGGAGTCCTTAACGGACTTTTGGGCCTTCCTCAGACACCGCCTGGTGTAGAAGTCCTAGAGGGCAGGGAGCTCACCCCCTAGAGATGTATTGGGCCGTCCGCATCACCCTCTGTAGAGCCTTGCGGTTGAGGGGGATGCAGTTGCCATACCAGGCGGTGATGCAGCCGGTCAAGATGCTCTCAATGGTGCAGCTGTAGAACTTCTTTAGGATCCGAGGGCCCATGCCGAATTTCTTCAGGTGCCTGTGGTTGAAGAGGCTGTGCTGCGCCTTCTTCACCACTGTGGTGTGATTGGACCATGTCAGGTTCTCTGTGATGTGCACACCGTGGAAACTTGTTACCCTCTCCACTGCAGCCCTGTTGATGACAATAGGGGCGTTCCCTGTAGTCCTCGATCTGCTCCATGGTGATCAGCTGTGTGTGTGTGCTCCCTGCTACTGTGTCCTTCACTTACAGAACTTACCTCACCCTTTATTAATGGTTGAGGCAAACAGCTACATATTAATGAGTTGTGTCAAGAGGCCTTTAAAAGGAAAAGCTAAAAGAGGGCAATAGTTCATGAACTGCTTTTTAAATGTGTCCAACTAGCGGTATGTACTTATTAAGACCTTTCAAGAACTGTACCCAGAGCAGTGTGTTGGCTTGGCTAGGGTTCAGGGGAGAGGTTTTATTTGACTTTCATAGCTGTACATGTGTTTATGAAATGGTTGCCTGTCCTGCTGGTGAGTTGAGAATGGAAAAGAAACTCTGAATTTTGGGGCTGTACACACACACACACACACACACACACACACACACACACACACAGACACACACACACACACACACACACACACACACACACACACACACAGACAGACAGACAGACAGACAGACAGACAGACAGACAGACAGACAGACAGACAGACAGACAGACAGACAGACAGACAGACAGACAGACAGACAGACAGACAGACAGACAGACAGACAGACAGACAGACAGACAGACAGACAGACAGACAGACAGACAGACAGACAGTACTGTGGCCCTCGGTAATGTTGTCATAATAACCTCACTAATCTTACTTACTTGTTTTTAAACTCTGTGTTAGTGTTATAATATTAATTCAGTCACCACGGTTCAGTAGTCTTTAACTCTGTGGTGGTGTTTGGTTGTCCGGTAAGTGTTTGCTTAAACTTTGTGTTAGTGTTTGGTTGTCCGCTCCTTGACGTCCTGCTCCAGTCATCTCAGAGGAGCTGATGGTGAATCACTTCCTGCCTGGCCTGAGGTGTCTGAGGACCGACATGGAACAGCTATCTCCTGAACACGAGGTACACACACACACACACACACACACACACTGACCACACAGTAGCTCTCCCAAACTACATCAAATGACCTGTTTCCCATGCCAGCTAAAGACCAGCTGATCCCATGTCCCAGACCACTTACCACACAGCGTGGAGGGAAACTTACCAGGCATACTTTCCACAGCACAGCAGTCTTAACTGGTATGTTTTATGCTGTGTGTCTCCTGTCCTGTTGCAGGTGATTCTGAGCTCCATGATCAAGGAGGGGGAGATGAAGGTAGAGAACAGAGGGATCGGACAGGCCGAGGGGTGAGTACTAACACACCCCAGTAAATCAGAGCCCATGGGTCTGTGTGCTGTGTCTGTGTGTATGTCGGAGCATTCAAAATAAACACACACAAACAAAACTCTCCTAGCCTTTATCCGCTGGTTTTCATCCCACACCATGAGTGCTGTTGACTTGCTGGGTCACATTCATATGACCCTCTGGAAGCCTGGCTGCATAAACAGTAGATAATCTTGGAAACTACAGCCTTTAGATTCAGGACAGTGGTGAGGGAGGGAGGTTAGGGGGAGGAGAGAATAGAGCCTGTAAAGAGCATTGGGACCCAGCCATAGTGTGGGTGAGAGAGGGAGGGGAGGTAAGGGAGTAGAGGGAATCAACTATTAAAGACTGTTGGACCACAGCCCATAGTGTGGCTGTCTTTGGGAGAAGTTTCTCCATCTTGTGGACATGTGTTTCTGCCTCATTAAATGTGTGTGTGTGTGTGTGTGTGTGTGTGTGTGTGTGTGTGTGTGTGAGGCTGTAGCCTAGCAACACACAGTCACACACCCCAATGATTTTCTGCCTTAGTCGTATTGAGTCTTGTTTTGAGGTTGTTGTTTTTCTCATCATGTTTAATTATAACTTTAGAATCTCTGTCATCATCATCATGCACAGTGTTAGAGACAAGAGATGGGTCTGTTTTAGACTTAAAGCATCTGTCAACAACCATGTTACTACACTACGCCACTCAACTCCAGCATTTTACATAACTTTAATTTGACTACTGACCATATTTGTTCCCCTACAGTTCTTTATCTGCTGTTGTTCAACCATAGTTAGCCAGAGAGGGAAGAAGAGGAACTATCCTAACTGTCAGTCAGTAGAGAACAGAAGAGACTGTTACTGTTAACACTTAGGAAACAGCTTTTACAATTACCTGTCCAGATATATGGACAGAGAGACTGAGACAAGAGCAGAACAAAGCAAACAAATTAGCATCTTGCATCTGACAGTTAACAACAGACTGTCAATCACTCTTAACTGTATGTTTAGGGAGAGAGCGAGAGAAAGATTGTAGAGATTATAGGGAAATATTCTGGATGAATGATTTGTATACAGATTATTGTTGTACAGGCTATATAAAATACAGTATGTGCCATTCTATAGGCTATATAATATATCCCATTCTACAGTATTATCATCAATACCCTGTGTAGCCCCTGTGTAGCTCAGTTGGTAGAGCATGGCGTTTGCAACGCCAGAGTTGTGGGTTCGTTTCCCACGGGGGACCAGTATAAAAAAAAAGACAAAATTATGTACTCACTAACTGTAAGTCGCTCTGGATAAGAGTGTCTGCTAAATGACTAAAATGTCAAATGTAATATAACCCATATATACACTCAGTGGACAGTTTATTAGGTACACCACCCCGTTCACAAAAATGGTCACGTGGCTTGTTACAGTGGGGGGAAAAAAGTATTTAGTCAGCCACCAATTGTGCAAGTTCTCCCACTTAAAAAGATGAGAGAGGCCTGTAATTTTTTTGTTGGCAATGAAACAGGTCAAACGTTTTATGTAAGTCTTCACAAGGTTTTCACACACTGTTGCTGGTATTTTGGCCCATTCCTCCATGCAGATCTCCTCTAGAGCAGTGATGTTTTGGGGCTGTCGCTGGGCAACACGGACTTTCAACTCCCTCTAAAGATTTTCTATGGGGTTGAGATCTGGAGACTGGCTAGGCCACTCCAGGACCTTGAAATGCTTCTTACGAAGCCACTCCTTCGTTGCCCGGGCGGTGTGTTTGGGATCATTGTCATGCTGAAAGACCCAGCCACGTTTCATCTTCAATGCCCTTGCTGATGGAAGGAGGTTTTCACTCAAATTCTCACGTTACATGGCCCCATTCATTCTTTCCTTTACACGGATCAGTCGTCCTGGTCCCTTTGCAGAAAAACAGCCCCAAAGCATGATGTTTCCACCCCCATGCTTCACAGTAGGTATGGTGTTCTTTGGATGCAACTCCGCATTCTTTGTCCTCCAAACACAACGAGTTGAGTTTTTACCAAAAAGTTCTATTTTGGTTTCATCTGACCATATGACATTCTCCCAATCCTCTTCTGGATCATCCAAATGCACTCTAGCAAACATCAGACGGGCCTGGACATGTACTGGCTTAAGTAGGGGGACACGTCTGGCACTGCAGGATTTGAGTCCCTGGCGGCGTAGTGTGTTACTGATGGTAGGCTTTGTTACTTTGGTCCCAGCTCTCTGCAGGTCATTCACTAGGTCCCCCCGTGTGGTTCTGGGATTTTTGCTCACCGTTCTTGTGATCATTTTGACCCCACGGGGTGAGATCTTGCGTGGAGCCCCAGATCGAGGGAGATTATCAGTGGTCTTGTATGTCTTCCATTTCCTAATAATTGCTCCCACAGTTGATTTATTCAAACCAAGCTGCTTACCTATTGCAGATTCAGTCTTCCCAGCCTGGTGCAGGTCTACAATTTTGTTTCTGGTGTCATTTGACAGCTCTTTGGTCTTGGCCATAGTGGAGTTTGGAGTGTGACTGTTTGAGGTTGTGGACAGGTGTCTTTTATACTGATAACAAGTTCAAACAGGTGCCATTAATACAGGTAACGAGTGGAGGACAGAAGAGCCTCTTAAAGAAGAAGTTACAGGTCTGTGAGAGCCAGAAATCTTGCTTGTTTGTAGGTGACCAAATACTTATTTTCCACCATAATTTGCAAATAAATTCATAAAAAATCCTACAATGTGATTTTCTGGAGAAAAAAAATCTCAATTTGTCTGTCATAGTTGACGTGTACCTATGATGAAAATTACAGGCCTCTCATCTTTTTAAGTGGGAGAACTTGCACAATTGGTGGCTGACTAAATACTTTTTTCCCCCACTGTATATAAAGCACGCAGACAGGCATCGAGGCATTCCGTTACTGTTCTATTGAACATTAGAATGGGCAAAATGAGTGACCTAAGCGTCGGTGCCAGCCGCACCGGTTCCAGTATCTCAGAAACGGCCGGCCTCCTGGGGTTTTCACGCACGACAGTGTCTAGGATTTACAGGTATGGTACAACAAACAAAAAACATCCAGTCAGTGGCAGTCCTGTGGGCGAAAACAGCTCATTGATGAGAGAGGTCAAAGGAGAATGGCAAGAATCGTGCAAGCTAACAGGTGGGCCACAAACAGACAAATAACGGTGCAGTACAACAGTGGTGTGCAGAACGGCATCTCGTAACGCATAACTTGTGGGCCCTTGTGAAGGATGGGCTATTGCAGCAGACTACCACACAGGGTTCCACTCCTATCAGCTAAAAACAAGAAGAAGCAGCTCCAGTGGGCACACGATCGCCAACACTGGACAATTGAGGAGTGGAAAAACATTGCCTGGTCTGACGAATCCCGGGTGCGTCATGCTGATGGCAGAGTCAGGATTTGGCATAAGCAACATGAGTCCATGGCCCCATCCTGCCTGGTGTCAACAGTACAGGCTGGTGTCGGTGGTATAATGGTGTGGGGAATGTTTTCCTGGCACACGTCAGATCCCTTGATACCAATTGAGCAACGTTTTGAAGGCCACAGCGTATCTGAACATAGAATCCATGCCCTGAAGAATTCGGGCTGTTCTGGAGGCAAAGGGGTTCCAACCCGGTACTAGATAGGTGTACATAATAAACTGGCCACTGAGTGTAAATAGCTCCCTGTGTGAGGATGATGCTATGTCTAACCTCCTTTAATACATGTACACATTTACATTTTAGTGATTTAACAGACACTCTTATCCAGAACTACTTACTTAGTGCATTCATCTTAAGATAGCTAGGTGGGACAACCATATATCACAGTAGTAAGTACATTTTCCCTCAAAGTAGTTATCAGCAAAGTCAGTGCTAGTAGGAAAAGTCATGCTGGCCAACATGTGTTCATTGTGTTTCTGTTCCTGTAGCTCTGTGTCCATTGCTGCCAGTCTGGTTGGTGAAGACGCTAAAACCAAGTTCCTGAGTAAGATGGGTCAGCTGACCACGTCCGGTGCCATGCTGGCCAACGTCTTCCAGAGAAAGAAATGATCTATCCTTCCGCCGGCTGCCTGGGGCCCAGTGCACTACATATCCCATCAGCCTCCAGTGTCTGGGAGCACCGGCCCAGCCACCAGTGATAGGCCAGGTCAGGGTCTCTGTTCGAATACCTTCTAAATGCATCCTTCACTCCTCCCTGACTTGAAAGGGGAGAGCTATCTGGCTGAACCCTAGGAAGGGAGGGTGCGCTTTGAAGTATTCAATCAGGGCCAGGGTGTATATCAATACTCTGAAGTGACTTCCTCCGCTCGTCTCAAGGAGAGAAGACGAGATGAGTAGAGGAAGTCATTATAGACTATTGAGATGCACCCAACTGGGTTTGATTTAGAATTTTTGCTTGCGCCATGTCGGCACCAAAAGCTTTATGAATGTTGCAGTCCAGTCTAGTTAGAATGTTAGTGGCGTTCTATGTCAGAATGTGATTGTTCCGGAACCTTTTGGTGTCAACATGGAGAGGACTAGCTTACTAACTGACGTCTGTATGTTCATGGCTCTGGGGAATCGCCTACTTGAAGTCAAAATCGCCTGCCTTTATTTCGTTGTTGTTTTGATAGTCTCTATTTTATAACTTATTTATGTCTTAAGACTTTATTGGTCCAAAGAAATGTGCACATCACTTTATGATTATCTTCTCTTTATTCTGTGTATGTTGATGCAGAGTCGTCTTATTATATATGATGTACATGATCATCACTACCATTCATTGGCTTTGTTTGTTTTTGTTGGAAATGTCAAGATGAAGAGAACACTGATTCCCTCTCTCGATTCCTTCCTCCCTTCCTTCCTTCCCTGTCTCGTTCTGCCTCTGCGTGTTGGTTCTTATCTAAAGTGGCTGTTCTGATTTGGGTTTTGTTCTTTTCTCTTTGGATATGCTCTACAAGTAAATAACTGTATGATACACTGAAATGAAAAGGACTGTACCCATATTATTATGTACATTTGAAATTGGTGTCATGAAATAATAAAAGACGAAAGAAACAATTGTGTACTCATATACAGTGCATTCGGAAAGTATTCGGACCCCTTGACTTTTTCCACATTTTGTTACGTTACAGACTTATTCTAAAATGGATTTAAAAAAATAAAAAATCCCTCAACAATCTACACACAATACCCAGTAACAGATTTTTAGAAATGTTTGCAAATGTATTAAAAATAAAAAAACATATCACATTTACTTAAGTATTCAGACCCTTGACTCAGTACTTGAGTATTCGCTTGGGTATGACGCTACAAGCTTGGCACACCTGTATTTGGGGAGTTTCTCCCATTCTTCTCTGCAGATCCTCTCAAGCTCTGTCAGGTTGGATGGGGAGCATTGCTGCACAGCTATTTTCAGGTCTCTCCAGAGATGTTCGATTGGGTTCGAGTCCGGGCTCTGGCTGGGCCACTCAAGGACATTCAGAGACTTGTCCCGGAGCCACTCCTGCGTTGTCTTGGCTGTGTGCTTAGGGTCGTTGTCCTCTTGGAAGGTGAACCTTCACCCCAGTCTGAGGTCCTGAGCACTCTGGAGCAGGTTTTCATCAAGGATCTCTCTGTACTTTGCTCCGTTCATCTTTCCCTCGATCCTGACTAGTCTACCAGTCACTGCCACCAGTCACTGCCACCACCATTCTTCACTGTAGGGATGGTGCCAGGTGTCCTCCAGACGTGACGCTTGGCATTCAGGCCAAAGAGTTCAATCTTGATTTCATCAGACCAGAGAATCTTGTTTCTCATGGTCTGAGTCCTTTAGGTGCCTTTTGGCTTCATGTGCCTTTTACTAAGGAGTGGCTTCCGTCTGGCCACTCTACCATAAAGGCCTGATTGGTGGAGTGCTGCAGAGATGGTTGTCCTTCTGGAAGGTTCTCCCATCTCCACAGAGGAACTCTGGAGCTCTGTCAGAGTGACCATCGGGTTCTTGGTCACCTCCCTGACCAAGGCCCTTCTCCCCTGATTGCTCAGTTTAGCCGGGCGGCCAGCTCTACGAAGAGTCTTGGTGGTTCCAAACTTCTTCCATTTAAGAATGATGGAGGCCACGGTGTTCTTGAGGACCTTCAATGCTGCAGACATTTTTTGGTACCCTTCCCCAGATCTGTGCCTCGACACAATCCTGTCTCGGAGCTCTACGGACAATTACTTTGACCCCATGGCTTGGTTTTTGCTCTGACATGCACTGTCAACTGTGAGGCCTTATATAGATAGATGTGTGCCTTTCCAAATCATGTCCAATCAATTTAATTTACCACAGGTGGACTCCAAGTTGTAGACACATCTCAAGGATGATAAATGGAAACGGGATGCACCTGAGCTCAATTTCGAGTCTCATAGCAAAGGGTCTGAATACTTATGTAAATAAGGTATTTATATTTAATACATTTGCAAAAAATTCTAAAAATCTGTTTTCGCTTTGTCACTATGGTGTATTGTGTGTGTAGATTATTTAGGGGAAATACATATTTTATCGATTTTAGATAAGGCTGTAACGTAACAAAATGTGGAAAAAGTCAAGGGGTCTGAATACTTTCTAAATGTACTGTGTACACCTGCCTCTGATGGTTATTGTGCGTGTGTGTAAAAACATCCACCATTGCCATACAATGCACAGCTCAAAGTTTCAGCAGGTGTTCAGAGTAGTAAAACTAAGCCGTTGGTAAATATACAGAATCCCCCCTCATCTGTCACACACACACACACACAGCCACTACTACTATAACTTCAAAGAGCGTTATGTCCCTTTGTCTGTCCAGGATTCCAAAGTTCAGTAGATGGGACAGACAGAGTTGCTGGCCTGTAGACTGGGTCAGAGCCATTACAAAGTCCTAGCTTGGGTATACAGTGTACTGTAGGGAGTGATGTGTGACGCTACGCCCTGTTCTGTCAATATATCACCCTGTCCCCACCCCTCCACAAAGAACAGAATTTGCATATTCACTTTAATATTTAACATTGTTACTGATTACTCACCAGGTTGACAAATAATGTATACATTTTAGGACCGTGTACTCTATGGGTAGGAATGGAACATAGTGGGAGCATGTTGGTATTTGTCAGCGTATAATAATAATAATACACTGAACAAAAATATAAATGCAACATGTAAAGTGTTGGTCCCATGTTTCATGAGATGAAATAAAAGATCCCAGAAATGTTCCATATGCACAAAAAGCTTATTTTCCTCAAATTTTGTGCACAAATTTGTTAGTGAGCATTTTCTACTTTGTCAAGATAATCCATCCACCTGACAGGTGTGGCATATCAAGAAGCTGATTAAACAGCATGATCATTACACAGGTGCACCTTGTGCTGGGGATAATAAAAGGCCACTCAAAAATGTGCAGTTTTGTCATGCAACACAATGCCACAGATGTCTCAAGTTTTGAGGGAGCGTGCAATTGGCATGCTGACTGCAAGAATGTCTACCGGAGCTGTTGCCAGAGAATTTAATGTGAATTACTATAAGCCGCCTCCAACGTTGTTTTAGAGAATTTGGTAGTACGTGCAACCGGCCTCACAACCACAGACCGCATGTAACCCCAGCCCAGGACCTCCACATCTGGCTTCTTCACCTGCGGGATCGTCAGAGGTGGGGGAGTGGGGGTGCTGAGGAGTATTTCTGTCTGTAATAAAGCCTTCAGGTGGGTGGGCCTGGCTCCAAAGTGGTTGGGCCTATGCCCTCCCAGGCCCACCGATGGCTGCGCCCCTGCCTAGTCATGTGAAATCCATAGATTAGAGCCTAATTAATTTTTTTCAATTGACTGATTTCCTGATATGAATTGTAACTCAGCAAAATCTTTGAAATTGTTGCATGTTGCGTTTATATTTTTGTTCAGTATACATGGGATTTAAATAGCGCTTTTCAAAGACCCTAAGTCGCTTTACCATTGTAGAAATGAAAAGAAAAACAGGAGTCAAAACAAAACATCAGACTAAACAAAAACATGAATAAAGAGAGGGGTGGGCTCAAATAATGGAGAGAGTTTGATTTATCAGTGTATGGGGAGGGTTGGGATTTGGATACGAACCCTGTTTAGGGTAAAGGGCGGGATCGGGGTTAGGATACGAACCTGGTGTAGGGTAAGTGTTTGCGTTAGGTGCTGCTCAGTATGGTGAAGAGAGGAGTTTCTTTGTAGTGTATTTCTTTGCGTGTGTGTGTGAGAAAGAGAGAGTGTGTGGGTGATTTGCATGAGAGTTTAGCAATGTTTGCAGTGTGTCAGAAGAGGCTTTTAAGCCCAACTTTGGTGAATGATGACTTTCTTGGGGCCCTGTGTTTGTGGAAAGGGCCTCAATCGGGACTTCTTAGTCATACGACTGACTTTGGGCGAGTGTGTGCTGTGGTGACTCAGAAAATCATGTCTGTTTCCAAAGCAAGCAGCAGAAATGGTCTTCAAGTCTCAACCATGGGAACATGGTGCCTCTACTCTGCAGTTGTTACTGCTCTCCAGTGTGGCTGTGTGTGTGTGTGTGTGTGTGTGCCAGTGACACGACTGCAAACAGGATACGGAAGGAACCCTTTGAGCCGAGTCCAGTGCTGTGGTCACTTTTATGGCAGAAAACACACACACACACATTCAGTGTGTGGCAGACCACTAGAGAGCTTATTAATGGAATCTTTCCCAGACCTTTCCTCCTTTTCTGGTTGTCCATGTTTTACTATCCCTTTATGAGTGGGTTGCCTGTAGAAGAAATTAGGGTGGGTGCAGGCTTATTTCTTGAACATGCATGACCAATGAATTATTTGCTTTTGCCTTTTGGGCAATGTTTAGCCTTGAACACACACACACAGCCAGATGGCTCTGTGGCTTTAGCCATGTTTGGTGTCAGAGGCTAAATTGAAGCGTTGAACTGTTAGCGATATGTTCAGAGTTTAATGTTCAGAGTTTAAGTTGAGGCATTTCATTGCTACACTAGTCAGTTCCAGCTCCTAATTGCCCCTCTGCTAACTGTAGGGAGGCTCGCCACAAATATGCCTTGCTCAGCGGGAGCTTACGGGAATGGCCAGGGAGAGAGAGAGAGAGAGGGAGGGAGGAGGAGAGACAGAGAGAGGGGGGAGCAGAGTGAAAGACTTACATTGGCTCTAACTGAGAAAATAATACGTTATAATACATACATTTTAAACATATACTTTTTTTTTTACTCTCATTATAAAGCTCTCATCAATGAAAGAGAGAAACTTTAGTGGCATAGAAAGACTGAGAACTTACATAAAAGTGTAGGCTCTATAACAGGAACAAGAGCAACAAATCATAATGTGTTTTCAAACATACACTGAACCAAAATATAAACGCAACATGCAACAATTTCAAAGATTTTACTGAGTTACAGTTCATATAAGGAAATCAGTAAATTGAAATAAATGCATTAATCTATGGATTTCACAACTGAAAATACAGATATGCATCTGTTGGTCACAGATACCTTAAAAACCAGTCAGTATCTGATATGACCAACATTTGCCTCATGCAGTGCGACACATCTCCTTCGCATAGAGTTGATCAGGCTGTGGAATTGTGGCCTGTGGAATGTTGTCCCACTCCTCTTCAATGGCTGTGCGAAGTTGCTGGATATTGGCGGGAACTGGAACACGCTGTCGTTCACGTCGATTCAGAGCATCCCAAACATGCTCAATGGGTGACATGTCTGGTGAGTATGCAGGCCATGGAAGAACTGGGACATTTTCAGCTTCCAGCAATTGTGCACAGATCATTGCGACATGGGGCTGTGCATTATCATGTTGAAACATGCGGTGATAGCGATGGATGAATGGCACAACAATGGGCCTCAGGATCTTGTCACGGTATCTCTGTGCATTCAAATTGCCATCGATAAAATGCAATTGTGATCGTTGTCCGTAGTTTATGCCTGCCCATACCATAACCCCACTGGTCTCAGACAATCCTGCTGATGAAGAAGCCAGATGTAGAGGTCCTGGGCTAGCATGGTTACACGTGGTCTGCAGTTGTGAGGCCGCTTGGACGTAATGCCAAATTCTCTAAAATGACGTTGGAGGCGGCTTATGGTAGAGAATTGTGTTGTGTGACAATACTGCACATTTTAGAGTGGCATTTTATTGTCCCCATCACAAGGTACACCTTTGTAATGATCATGCTGTTTAATCAGCTTATTGATCCGCCACACCTGTCAGGTGGATGGATTATCTTGGCAAAGGAGATGAAAACAAATTTGTGGAAAAAAATTGAGATAAATAAGCTTTTTGTGTGTATGGAAAATTTCTGGGATCTTTTATTTCAGCTCATGAAACATGGGTCCAACACTTTTCATGTTGCGTTTATATTTTTGTTCAGTATACATATACACTACCAGTCTAAAGTTTGGACACACCTACTCATTCAATGGATTTTCTTTATTTTTACTATTTTTTTACATTGTAGAATAATAGTGAAGACATCAAAACTATGAAATAACACATATGGAATCATATAGTAACCAAAAAAGGGTTAAACAAATCAACCAGCTTCATGAGGTAGGCACCTGGAATGCATTTCAATTAACAGGTGTGCCTTCTTAAAAGTTAATTTGTGGAATTTCTTTCCTTCTTAATGCGTTTGAGCCAATCAGTTGTGTTGTGATAAGGTAGGGGGGGTATACAGAAGATAGCCCTATTTGGTAAAAGACCAACTCCATATTATGGCAAGAACAGCTCAAATAAGCAAAGAGAAACGACAGTCCATCATTACTTTAAGACATGAAGGTCAGTCAATCTGGAAAATTTCAAGAACTTTGAAAGTTTCTTCAAGTGCAGTCGCAAAAACCATTAAGCGCTATGATGAAACTGGCTCTCATGAGGACCGCCACAGGAATGGAAGACCCAGAGTTTCCTCTGCTGCAGAGGATAAGTTCATTAGAGTTACCAGCCTCAGAAATTGCAGCCCAAATAAATTATTCACAGAGTTCAAGTAACAGACACATCTCAACATCAACTGTTCAGAGGGGACTGTGTGAATCAGGCCTTCATGGTCAAATTGCTGCAAAGAAACCACTACTAAAGGACACCAATAAGAAGAAGAGACCTGCTTGGGCCAAGAAACACGAGCAATGGACATTAGACCGGTGGAAATGTGTCCTTTGGTCAGGTGTCCAAATTTGAGATTTTTGGTTCCAACTGCCGTGTCTTTGTGAGACGCGGTGTGGGTGAACGGATGATCTCTGCATGTGTAGTTCCCACCGTAAAGCATGGAGGAGGAGGTGTTATGGTGTGGGGGTGCTTTGCTGGTGACACGGTCTGTGTTTAATTTAGAATTCAAGGCACACTTAACCAGCATAGCTACCACAGCATTCTGCAGCGATAAGCCATCCCATCTGGTTTGGGCTTAGTGGGACTATCATTTGTTTTTCAACAGGACAATGACCCAACACACCTCCAGGCTGTGTAAGGGCTATTTTACCAAGAAGGAGAGTGATGGAGTGCTACATCAGATTACCTGGCCTCCACAATCCCCTGACCTCAACCCAATTGAGATGGTTTGGGATGAGTTGGACCGCAGCGTAAAGGAAAAGCAGCCAACAAGTGCTCAGCATATGTGGGAACTCCTTCAAGACTGTTGGAAAAGCATTCCAGGAGAAGCTGGTTGAGAGAATGCCAAGAGTGTGCAAAGCTGTCATCAAGGCAAAGGGTGGCTATTTTAAGAATCTCAAATATAAAATATATTTTGATTTGTTTAACACTTTTTTGGTTACTACATGATTCCATATGTGTTATTTCATAGTAAAAAATAAAGAAAAACCCTTGAATGAGTATGTGTGTCCAAACTTTTGACTGGTGCTGTATATCTGTTTATTCACTGTGTGTTTGGATGTACTGTACAATTTCAGATATGACGTCACCGATGCAACACATCTCTGCTTCTTTGCATCATCGTTATCAGAAGCAAAATGTATGGTCTCTGTCACAGCTGAGGTGGTGAGCAGAGCTCTAGACTTAGCTCCAGTAGGTTCCGTTGTGTCACGGAAACCTGCAATGACAGAATTAGAACTCCAAAAATACCTGTCTGTTCTGTGTTCCTGGAACATGGAGTTCTATCAAGTTCCAGAGAATGCCTCCAGGAAATATTATCCCGCTCTCTCTCACCTAGTAAAAAAATAAGAAAAAATAAAGAAAACAAGAGCGTAAAGCCTCTGAATTTGCATGTGAGGTTATGCTTGTCCCTGGCAAGGGAGAGGAGAGAGTGGCGCAGAGCTGAGAAAAGGTGAAGAAAGCCTTCCTTCTAAAATAAAGTGACGGTTATGCAAATATTAAATTACACCTGAGGGCTTAGAATGGATGCAGGAGGAAGGGAGGGAAGAGGGGTGGGCAGGGGGAGCAAGGTAGAGAGGATAGATGAGGCTGTTACAGAGGATCCCCAAATACCACTCACCCATTTTGTTACATATAAGATACCAGCCAGCGTAGAAGGCAGGAGAGAGACAAGGGGAGCAGTAGCTGCCTAGTGGTGGCTATTCAGCAGCCTGATGGTCTGGGGGTAGAAGCTATTGGCCAGTCTCACAGTCTGACTAGGATCCTACAATGGCAATGAATATATTACAACATTCCTCACAGAATGTCATGTCAGTTTAAGACAGTAGAGAGGAAGAGACAAACTAGATTTAAACAATTATGTTCATTTAAATTGATAATATGGGTTCATTTACACTGTGAAACAACATTAGGGCCTACTTTAGGTGTGAGACTCACATTTACAGTATGTCTGAGGCAATCGACACCCACACACACATTATGTCTGAGGCAATCCAACACACACACACACACTGATTATTTTCTTCAATGGCATGGGAGGAGTTTAGACTGTGGGAGAATCTCAATTGTATACTCCTCGCGTCCTCTCTCCTTGTCTCCTCAAAACCCATTGGAGGAGAAGGTCAGAGAGGCGGGACATCTGGCTTTCTCATCCAATGGGTTTTGAGAAGGAGACGACGCGAGAGGACACGGTGAGAATGCAATTGAGATGGTCCCCAGCTCGCTCTCCCCTAGTCCTAGTAAATTTACTGTGTTTCCACCAGAGGCTGCTCACTCAAGAACGCGTGGGTGACACTAGAAGAGAGCAGAGCGTGCATTACCGGGCATGCGAAGCGAGAATGCCAGACTGGTTTGGAGGCGCCACACTGTATCCCCAAAGATCCCTATAATTACCGACAAAAACAGATATCCCTATAATTACCGACAAAAACCGTACCGGTTACTTTGATATCGACAATATCAATAATCCTAAATCTGTACAAGACAATTGGATTTCTTCTCTGATTTGTGTCTCTAGCAGGAGAGATGAGAGTTAACTTCCCTACCAGTTGGATATTTCAAGGCTGGGTCACGCATCTGGTTCTCACTCTGTGCGCACAGGTAAGTCATAGGCTACTCAAAAACTCATCGCATACATAAAAAAAAGTGCTGTATATAGATACTAGTTTTATTTAGTTGATGTATAGAGTTTTCTCTAGATCTAGAATAGGCCTTCATCTAGCCATTGTTATTGCTCTGGAGGAGTTGGAAGAAAAAATACATTAAAAGATTACCGTAGTTTATGCTTGAGCATCAAGTGGAAACATTTATGTTTGGGTCGCATCCATGCGCCCCCCGCCCTCTACCGGTACGGTAAACCACAGAAGCCGCGCTAGGCTTGATGCAGCTGGATGCACTCTTGCTGGCCTTAAGGTTGTTTTTACCGGACGTTCCCGTTTCGGCTCCAATATGTTGTGGGGGTGTTGTCTTGTTACAGTGTAAGTCAGGATCATGTGTCTGGGATTTAGGACGTTTTCTCTTCCGTCTTTCTCCCCATCCTACGGGTTTGTGTTGCAACTGTCTGGGGAATAGGCTGCATGTCAGATATTCCATTGAGAAATGCAGGACCTACAGTTGCCTTCAAGTAAATTGGCACCTTTGCACTTACCCCATTCATAGACGGCTACCTACCTTTAGGACCTATTGATGATAGTATCGTCTGGCCTGCGAAGTTTTGTTAAAAGCCCCGACGCTTGTTCTAAACGTACGGTTTTGGAAACAAAAGGAACGTATCTTTCATATCAGCCAGAAATAATTTTCCAAAAACAAAAGCTTAAATTACTACACACCTGTATAGTGTTAAGGTTCCCACATGGCCATATGCCCATGTTGCAGCGCTTGTTTGGTGAAAGAGGGAAGAGAGAGTGGACTACCTGTACTAATTAGCTAGGACTATCTGCGTTTCCAAACACCTGTGAGTAAGTCGGACACGCCACAAAAGTGTTGTCACTGAAAAATACTGTTGGCTGAAATTGTGTTACAACAGTGTACAGTAAGTGTGTATTTAGTATTTGTGGAATTATTTTGATCTGATGTGAAGGTAAAGGGCTTTATGTTTCTAGAACCTTACCACAATTGAGAATCGATTCAAGTTTAGATGGAGAATTTGGCTGTTTTGGCTGCCAGAGTCAATTCGCCTCTAAACAAAACATGTAAGGTTATTGGACAATAAGGAGTAACTTTAGGCTCCTTTAGTGCAGTTGTACACCAAACGTTTTTTGTAAATGTCAGTCTATTTGGCCTCAACTGTATACCATTTTTAAGTCACTGAGTTGTACATGTCCATCTTTTTAATGGCAAAGCTCTTGTTGTTACCAAAACATACATTTCTTGTCATATTTTCTCTTGTACTGACTCTCTTCTAATGAGAGATAATTTGTCAGTCTTTTATGCAATACCAAACACTAGTATTCATTCAGTCATTTATGTTGTGTCTACTGTGCAGGCAAACGATAAGTGTCTACAATATCTAAACGATAAGTGTCTACAGTACTAACTAGACCAGCCCAGGTGTTGCCTCATTCTCACTCCTGTAGGACAAGTCTTAACCTGACAGAGTGACAGACGAAGAAACCAACCAAGTTATGGACTGTGATACACATGGCTTCTATTTTGGGAGAAAATACATTCTTTAAAACGAAAATATATTGTAGAACCTAGATATAGGCCTATATATAGTATAGGCTGTTTTTAACCTTCAGCCTTATGACAGGTTTAAATGAGTTCCCCAGCCAGCCGTTCCGCACACTAAAATCACAATGTTTCCATTCCTTTAACCATTTATATACAATAATTATAACCGTACATGATTTAATGAAAAGCATTAAACATACACATTGTTTCACATTCTTTAATAACAGACTCATAAACACAGTCACGCAATAGGGTACCGCTTGCTTCACAGTTTCCCGGGTGTTTCACAGCTTCCCCCAGGAAAACGTGACTTAATGGAGCCTCGCGCGTACTAAAGAGTAGTGGACGAAGGAGTTCGCTTCTGCTGTAGCGTTCGTGGTAAAATATAACGCGTTGTGGTGGTGCTTCGATGACAGACAGACAGTCTACCACTGCCCACGTCCAGAGGCAAACAATACTTTAGATGGAGATCTGTATATAAAGGGCTGTAAACCATTGTTACATTTGTTAACCATTAGTAAACTGTTTGTAAGTCGTTACATATCATTTATATCACTTGTTAAGTAACATGAATGGACATGATATTATCATGCAATAATTCACAAAGTACCTAGATTTTAGTCTCTAGTCTACAAAGACCCAGGTGTTAAATCCTTAATGTGAGGGAAGTTGTTCTTGGCCAGATGTCAGAGCTTGGGGTGGCAGTTATGCAAATCTGAGAAAGTCTGGAATATATCTCATGTCAGAGGAGATGATGGGGATCAGGGATCACATCTCTCTCTATCTATCTCTCTCTCTCTCTCTCTCTCTCTCTCTCTCTATCTCTGTCATCTGATCAAAACAAATAAAGATAGTATTCTACAGGTGCTACTGGTTGTGAGAACTGTCAGACACTCTTTCTCTAGTCCGCTATCTCGCTCACTCACTCATTCACACATGCACACTCAGTCAGTCACTCATCTCTCTCTTTCTCTCCCGCTCTCTCTTCCCCTCTCTCTCTCTTCCTCTCTATTTCTCTATTTTATTCTCTCGCTACCTCTCTCTCTGAATTCAATTCAATTCAAAGGGCTTTATTGGCATGGGAAACATATGTTTACATTGCCAAATCAGTGAAATAGATAATAAACTAAAGTGAAATAAACAATAAAAAATGAAAAGTAAACATTAAACTCACAACATTTTCAAAGGAATAGAGACATTTCAAATGTCATATTATGGCTATGTACAGTGTTGTAACGATGTGCAAATAGTTGAAGTACAAAAGGGAAAATAAATAAACATAAATATGGTTGCCCTTTTCTTGTGACAACAGGTCACAAATCTTGCTGCTGTGATGGCACACTGTGGTATTTCACCTAATAGATATACGAGTTTATCAAAATTGGATTTGTTTTCGAATTCTTTGTGGGTCTGTGTAATCTGAGGGAAATCTGAGTCTCTAATATGGTCATACATTTGGCAGGAGGTTAGCACCTCGTTTTGTGGGCAGTGTGCACATAGCCTGTCTTTTCTTGCGATCCAGGTCTCTCTATCACGCACTCTCTCTTCCTTTCTCTCTCTCTCTCTCTCTCTCTCTCTCTCTCTCTCTCTCTCTCTCTCTCTCTCTCTCTCTCTCTCTCCCTCTCCCTCTCCCTCTCCCTCTCCCTCTCCCTCTCCCTCTCCCTCTCCCTCTCCCTCTCCCTCTCCCTCTCCCTCTCCCTCTCTCTTTCTATCTCTCTCTCTTCTCTTTAAGCTTTCGATGGTTCACAGCACACACAAAAACAGTTTGGGAACCACTGTTTGTAACAGAACTGACTGTAGTTGCACTCTCAGATCAAGTTAGAATGGATGGAGGTTAGAGGAGCCTATGTTATATCCTGGCCTTTCTCTCTAGCCTGTAATCATTTAGGGTGGATCCAGCCATGCTCTTATATATTTAGTGAATTAAAACATATTGCAGCAACGTCTCATAATTATGGCCTGATGTTCGGAGGCAGTGGAAACAGAAATACGATTCCTAGCATTCTTTTGGTTTCCTGTCCCCTTTCGCCCAAATCTGTCACTGACCAATACTGTCTGTCAAGGTTGGGTGTCAATAGTCTCACCCTGCCTTCTTCCCTCACCTCCTTCCTTCATATCCTTCCCTCGTCTCTGAAACAATGATCCATCACAGTTATACAGTAAGGCAGCGTTTCTAAAACTCGGTCCTCGGGACCCCAAGGTTTTTGCCCTAACACTACACAGCTGTTTGAAATTATCAAAGGTTGATGATTAGCTGATCTGAATCAGCTGTGTAGTGCTAGGGCAAAAACCAAAACATGCACCCCTTGGGGTCCCGAGGACCGAGTTAGGCCTATCTATATATGGCCCATCCAGGAATCAAACCTTCTTCTTCTTCTTCTTCTTCTTCTTCTTCTTCTTCTTCTTCTTCTTCTTCTTCTTCTTCTTCTTCTTCTTCTTCTTCTTCTTCTTCTTCTTCTTCTTCTTCTTCTTCTTCTTCTTCTTCTTCTTCTTCTTCTTCTTCTTCTTCTTCTTCTTCTTCTTCTTCTTCTTCTTCTTCTTCTTCTTCTTCTTCTTCTTATGGGAACTGTGTCCTTCTCCAACAGCTGTATGTTGATGCATGGCAGCATTGCTCTGATCTCAGTCAGCTTGTCTCCTCTAACACATGTTGATCATTATGACTGTGGTCACAACTATGAGTGGCATTCATCATTAAAAGCAAAACAATGACTGATGTGAGACACTGTGGAAGTAATTAAACACTGGTTGGGATCTCTGGCACTACAGACACACAGACTAAAACCATATCAGTGGGGTTTTTCAAAGGGTTGGTCGCAGAAAGCTGATTTGTTCTGAGTTGCAGCTTAAGACGTGGCCACAGACTTTGTTTTTGTTTACTTGGTGGGTCACAAGAAAAACTTGAATGAGAAAAGCTTTAGATGAGTTTCTGTAGTCTTTGACTGGGGTATGGGACAGGCATGGGGGAGAGGGGCACCGACAGCAGAGGGAGGGATGGAGAGGGGCAAGTGTTGTGACAGTAAAGTAAATCTACTGTAAGATGCTTTAGGTTGGGGGTCAGTAATATTAGGCAGAAGCACTCTGTGCCTGTGGTGTTTGTGAAGGTTTATATAAATGGAGTATGAGATGTTTTTGTTAGTTCAATTCCTTCACAAAGAAACTGTTGGTTCGGCATATTTTCTCTCATAACACAATTATTCTGTAATTCAGCACACTGGCTGGCTGGGGGGTGGGGGGGGGGTGGGGCTACATGCATATGTGTGTTTGTGGTGAGGGGTATTATATTAGCTTACCATTGCACCCCTGCCAACAGCAGTGGGTGGGTAGACCACAACACGATCAGTGTTCACAGCAGAGAGATACTCATAGACTCATATTTTAAGTGTCCATTATACAGATGTAGGATCTTAATTTGAGCCAGTTTGCTACAGCAGGAAAATAATCCTGCAGCAACAGGAAATGTGAATTATTATGTGAGTTATAATTAATGGCCATTTATGTAGTGGTTGATACATTTTTCATAAGGAAAAATCAAGTCTGAAATTTCGAAGTGGAAATTACAAACTTCAGAAGCCTTTTTAAACCTCAAATACAGTGCATTCGGAAAGTATTCAGACCCCTTGACATTTTCCACATTTTGTTACATTACAGCCATATTCTAAAATTGATTAAATTGTTTTTTCCCCTCATCAATCTACACACAATACCCCATAACGAAAAAGCAAAAACAGGCTTTTAGAAATTTTAGCAAATGTATAAAAAATAAACAACTGAAATAATACATTTACAGTGGCTTGCGAAAGTATTCACACCCCTTGACATTTTTCCTATTTTGTTGCCTTACAACCTGGAATTGATTTTTTGGGGGTTTGTATCATTTGATTTACAAAACATGCCTACCACTTTGAAGATGCAAAATATATTTTTTTGTGAAACAAACAAGAAATAAGACAAAAAAACACGGACTTTCAACTCCCTCCAAATATTTTCTATGGGGTTGAGATCTGGAGACTGGCTAGGCCACTCCAGGACCTTGAAATGCTTCTTACGAAGCCACTCCTTCGTTGCCCGGGTGGTGTGTTTGGGATCATTGTCATGCTGAAAGACCCAGCCACGTTTCATACATGGCCCCATTCATTCTTTCCTTTACACGGATCAGTCGTCCTGGTCCCTTTGCAGAAAAACAGCCCCAAAGCATGATGTTTCCACCCCCATGCTTCACAGTAGGTATGGTGTTCTTTGGATGCAACTCAGCATTCTTTGTCCTCCAAACACGACGAGTTGAGTTTTTAACAAAAAGTTATATTTTGGTTTCATCTGACCATATGACATTCTCCCAATCCTCTTCTGGATCATCCCAATGCACTCTAGCAAACTTCAGACGGGCCTGGACATGTACTGGCTTAAGAAGGGGGACACGTCTGGCACTGCAGGATTTGAGTCCCTGGCGGCGTAGTGTGTTACTGATGGTAGGCTTTGTTACTTTGGTCCCAGCTCTCTGCAGGTCATTCACTAGGTCCCCCCGTGTGATTCTGGGATTTTTGCTCACTGTTCTTGTGATCATTTTGACCCCACAGGGTGAGATCTTGCGTGGAGCCCCGGATCGAGGGAGATTATCAGTGGTCTTGTATGTCTTCCATTTCCTAATAATTGCTCCCACAGTTGATTTCTTCAAACCAAGCTGCTTACCTATTGCAGATTCAGTCTTCCCAGCCTGGTGCAGGTCTACAATTTTGTTTCTGGTGTCCTTTGACAGCTCTTTGGTCTTGGTCATAGTGGAGTTTGGAGTGTGACTGTTTGAGGTTGTGGACAGGTGTCTTTTATACTGATAACAAGTTCAAACAGGTGCCATTAATACAGGTAACGAGTGGAGGACAGAGGAGTCTCTTAAAGAAGAAGTTACAGGTCTGTGAGAGCCAGAAATCTTGCTTGTTTATAGGTGACCAAATACTTATTTTCCACCATCATTTGCAAATAAATTCATGAAAAATCCTACAATGTGATTTTCTGGATTTTTTTTCCTCAATTTGTCTGTCATAGTTGACGTGTACCTATGATGAAAATTACAGGCCTCTCTCATCTTTTTAAGTGGGAGAACTTGCACAATTGGTGGCTGACTAAATACTTTTTTCCCCCACTGTACCTTCTTCCATATGTTTGGGGAGTCCCCCTCTGTAGCTCAGCTGGTAGAGCACGGCGCTTGTAACGCTAAGGTAGTGGGTTCGATCCCCGGGACCACCCATACACAAAAATTTATGCACGCATGACTGTAAGTCGCTTTGGATAAAAGCGTCTGATAAATGGCATATTATTATTTATTATTATTATTTATGCCTTTTGGCGAACACCAAACGTGTTTGCTTATTTTTTTCTTTAAGCAATGGCTTTTTTCTGGCCACTCTTCCGTAAAGCCCAGCTCTGTGGAGTGTACTGCTTAAAGTGGTCCTATGGACAGATACTCCAATCTCCACTGTGGAGCTTTGCAGCTCCTTCAGGGTTATCTTTGGTCTCTTTGTTGCCTCTCTGATTAATGCCCTCCTTGCCTGGTCCGTGAGTTTTGGTGGGAGGCCCTCTCTTGGCAGGTTTGTTGTGGTACCATATTCTTTCCATTTTTAAATAATGGATTTAATGGTGCCCTCGTGGGATGTTCAAAGTTTCTGATATTTTTTTATAACCCAACCCTGATCTGTACTTCTCCACAACTTTGTTCCTGACCTGTTTGGAGAGCTCCTTGGTCTTAATGGTGCCGCTTGGTTAGTGGTGCCCCTTGCTTAGTGGTGTTGCAGAATCTGGGGCCTTTCAGAACAGGTATATATATACTGAGATCATGTGACAGATCATGTGACACTTAGATTGCACACAGGTGGACTTTATTTAACTAATTATGTGACTTCTGAAGGTAATTGGTTGCATCAGATCTTATTTAGGGGCTTCATAGCAAAGGGGGTGAATACATATGCACGCACCACTTTCCCGATATTTATTTGTTTGAATTTTTTGAAAGAAGTTATTTTTTTCATTTTACTTCACCAATTTGGGCTATTTTGTGTATGTCCATTACATGAAATCCAAATAAAAATCAATTTAAATTACAGGTTGTAATGCAACAAAATAGGAAAAACGCCAAGGGGGATGAATACTTTTGCAAGGCACTGTACATAGGTATTCAGACCCTTTACTCAGTACTTTGTTGAACCACCTTTGGCAGCGATTACATTCTCGAGTCTTCTTGGATATGACGCTACAAGCTTGGCACACATGTATTTGGGGAGTTTCTCCCATTCTTCTCTGCAGATCCTCTCGAGCTCTGTCAGGTTGGATGGGGAGCGTCGCTGCACAGCTATTTTTAGTTCTCTCCAGAGATGTTCGATCGGGTTCAAGTCTGGGCTCTGGCTGGGCCACTCAAGGACATTCAGAGACTTGTCCCGAAGCCACTCTTGCATTTTCTTGGCTGTGTGCTTAGGGTCGTTGTCCTGTTGGAAGGTGAACCTTCACCCCAGTTTGAAGTCATGAGCGCTCTGGAGCAGGTTTTCATCAAGGATCTCTCTGTACTTTGCTCATTCATCTTTCCCTCGATCCTGTCTCCCAGTCATTACCACTGAAAAACATCCCCACAGCATGATGCTGCCACCACCATGCTTCACCATAGGGATGGTGCCAGGTTTCCTCCAGACGTGACGCTTGGCATTCAATCAGAGTTCAATCTTGGTTTCATCAGACAAAATCATCTTGTTTCTCATGGTCTGAGAGTCCTTTAGGTGCCTTTTGGCAAGCTCCAAGCGGGCTGTCATGTGCCTTTTACTAAGGAGTGGCTTCCGTCTAGCCACTCTACCATAAAGGCCTGATTGGTGGAGTGCTGCAGAGATGGTTGTCCTTCTGGAAGGTTCTCCCATCTCCACAGAGAAACTCTGGAGCTCTGTCATAGTGACCATCGAGTTCTTGGTCACCTCCCTGACCTCCACCTCCCCGATTGCTCAGTTTGGCTGGGCGGCCAGCTCTAGGAAGTCTTGGTGGTTCCAAACTTCTTCCATTGAAGAATGATGGAGGCCACTGGGTTCTTGGGGACCTTCAATGCTGCAGACATTTTTTGGTAGCCTTCCCCAGATCTGTGCCTCGGCACAATCCTGTCTCGGAGCTCTACAGACAATTTTTTCGACCTCATGGCTTGGTTTTTGCTCTGACATGCACTGTCAACTGTGGGACCTTATATAGACAGGTGTATGCCTTTCCATATCATATCCAATCAATTGAATTTGCCACAGGTGGACTCCAATCAAGTTGTAGAAACATCTCAAGGATGATCAGTGGATGCACCTGAGCAAAATTTAGAGTCTCATAGCAAAGGATCTGAATACTTATGTAAATAAGGTATTTCTGTTTTTTATTTTTAATAAATTAGCAAAAAAATATACAGTACCAGTCAAAAGTTTGGACACACCTACTCATTCAAGGGTTTTTCTTTATTTTTACTATTTTCTACATTGTAGAATAATAGTGAAGGCATCAACACTATGAAATAACACATATGGAATCGTGTAGTAACCAAAAAAGTGTTAAACAAATCAAAATATATTTTATATTTGAGATTCTTCAAATAGCCACCCTTTGCCTTGATGACAGCTTTGCACACTCTTGGCATTCTCTCAACCAGCTTCTCCTGGAATGCTTTTCCAACGGTCTTGAAGGAGTTTCCACATATTCTGAGCACTTGTTGGCTGCTTTTCCTTCACTCTGCGGTCCGACTCATCCCAAACCATCTCAATTGGGTTGAGGTCGGGGGATTGTGGAGGCCAGGTAATCTGATGCAGCACTCCATCACTCTCCTTCTTGGTAAAATAGCCCTTACACAGCCTGGAAGTGTGTTGGGTCGTTGTCCTGTTGAAAAACAAATGATAGTCCCACTTAGCCCAAACCATGGCGTATCGCTGCAGAATGCTGTGGTAGCCATGCTGGTTAAGACAGTGTCACCAGCAAAGCACCCCCACACCATAACACCTCCTCCTCCATGCTTTACGGTGGGAACTACACATGTGGAGATCATCTGTTCACCCACACCGCGTCTCACAAAGACACAGTGGTTTGAACCAAAAATCGGCAATTTGGACACCAGACCAAAGGACACATTTCCACCGGTCTAATGTCTATTGCTCGTGTTTCGTGGCCCAAGCAGGTCTCTTCTTCTTATTGGTGTCCTTTAGTAGTGGTTTCTTTGCAGCAATTCAACCAAGAAGGCCTGATTCACACAGTCCCCTCTGATCAGTTGGTGTTGAGATGTGTATGTTACTTGAACTCTGTGAAGCAGTTATTTGGGCTGCTTTTTCTGAGGCTGGTAACTCTAATGAACTTATCCTCTGCAGCAGAGGTAACTCTGGGTCTTCCATTCCTCTGGCGGTCCTCATGAGAGCCAGTTTCATCATAGCGCTTGATGGTTTTTGCGACTGCACTTGAAGAAACTTTCAAAGTTCTTGAAATGTTCCTTATTGACTTCATGTCTTAAAGTAATGATGGACTGTCATTTCTCTTTGCTTATTTGAGGTGAGACCATGGCCGTTGAGGAACGGGTAGGGGTTGTAACTTCCCCCTGGGCAGGTGTCTAGGCGCCTTACACTGGGCGCACACCGAGCAGGAGGAAACATAAACCCTCACATCCTTCGCTAAAGTAGTCCACCAGTACTTCCCATTAAGGCAGTGCACTGTCCGACCAATACCCGGATGACCAGAGGAGGGTGACGTGTGAGCCCAGTATATCAAACGATCGCTAACCTCGAACGGCACGTACTTCCGACCCTCTGGACACTGTGGAGGAGTAGGATCGGAACGTAACGCCCGCTCGATTTCCGCATCAACCTCCCACACCACCAGTGCCACCAGACAAGACTCCGGGAGTATGGGAGTGGGCTCAATGGACCTCTCCTCTGTGTCATATAGTCGGGACAGGGCATCTGCCTTAGCGTTTTGGGACCCTGGTCTATAGGTGAGCTTAAATACAAAGCGGGAGAAAAACATAGCCCACCTTGCCTGGCGAGGGTTCAGCCTCCTCGCTGCCTGAATGTACTCCAGGTTACGATGGTCAGTCAGCATGAGAAAAGGGTGTTTAGCCCCCTCAAGCCAATGTCTCCACACCTTCAGGGCTTGAACCACAGCTAGCAGCTCCCTGTCCCCCACGTCATAATTGCGCTCTGCCGGACTGAGCTTCTTAGAATAGAAAGCACAGGGGCGGAGTTTAGGTGGCGTACCCGAGCGCTGAGACAGCACAGCGCCGATCCCAGCCTCGGAAGCGTCCACCTCCACCTGGAATGCCAAAGAGGGATCCGGATGCGCCAGCACCGGAGCCGAGGTAAACAGGTCCTTCAGACGTTTAAACGCCCTGTCCGCCTCAGCCGACCACTGCAGGCGCACCGGACCCCCCTTTAGCAGAGAGATAATGGGAGCTGCTACCTGTCCAAAGCCCCTGATAAACCTCCGGTAGTAATTGGCAAAATCCAAGAAGCGCTGCACCTCCTTTACCGTGGTGGGAGTCTGCCAATTACGCACGGCAGAAACGCGGTCAATCTCCATCTCTACCCCTGACGCGGACAACCGATGTCCCAGGAAGGAGATGGACTCCTGGAAGAACAGACATTTCTCCGCCTTCGCATACAGGTCATGCTCCAACAGTCTACCAAGCACTCGACGCACCAGGGACAAATGCTTGGCTCGTGTAGCGGAGTATATTAGAATGTCATCAATATATACCACTACACCCTGTCCATGCAAATCTCGTCCACAAATGATTGGAAGACTGAAGGAGCATTCATTAAACCGTATGGCATGACGAGGTACTCATAGTGACCCGAGGTGGTACTGAATGCTGTCTTCCACTCATCTCCCTCCCTAATGCGCACCAGGTTATATGCGCTCCTGAGATCCAATTTTGTGAAGAATCGCGCCCCGTGTAATGACTCCGTCATACTAGCAATCAGAGGGAGAGGATAGCTGTATTTGATTGTGATCTGATTGATACCACGGTAATCAATACACGGGCGTAAACCCCCATCCTTCTTCTTCACAAAAAAGAAACTTGAGGACGCAGGGGAAGTGGACGGCCGAAAGTAACCCTGTCTCAGAGGTTCGGTGACGTAGGTCTCCATAGCTGCCGTCTCCTCCTGAGACAGGATACACGTGACTACGTGGAAGCGCAGCGCCTACTTGGAGGTCTATCGCACAATCCCCCTGTCGATGAGGTGGTAATTGAGTTGCCTTCTTTTTACTGAAGGCGAGTGCCAAATCGGCATACTCAGGTGGAATGTGCAAGGTGGGAACTTGGTTCGGGCTTTCCACCGTCGTTGCTCTACGGAAACGCCTACACACCGCCCAGTACACTGATCAGACCATCCCTTGAGAGCTCTCTGTTGCCATGAAATGTTGGGGTCATGAGATGTTAACCAGGGAAGCCCCAAAACCACGGGAAACGCAGGAGAATCAATCAAATACAAACGTAATATCTCCTCATGGCCCTCCTGCGTTTTCATCCGGAGAGGCGCCGTGACCTCCCTAATCAATCCTGACCCCAAAGGGCGGCTATCTAGGGCATGGATATCGATACAATTCCCAGCTGCGCCTGAATCTACTAGCGCCTTATGCTGGGAGTGAGGAGAAACCTCGGGAAACACCACTTTAATACACATATGAGCAACAGAGAGCTCTGGGTGAGTTGGGTGTCTACTCACCTGGAATGACTCATCAGTGCGTCGCCCACTGCCTCGATTCCTAGGAGACCCTCCCCAGCACCGACCAGCAGTGTGTCCTCTGCGGCCACAGTTGGTGCAGGGGACGGCTTCCCTCCTGGTCTCCCTCTTGGTCTCCCTAGCACCAGCACCCCCGAGCTCCATAGGGGTCGGCTCGGAAGTGCTGGGGGATGGAATGGACGGCCCCGAATCCGGACGTCCGCGGGTAGCCAACAGGGTATCCAGGCGAATAGACATGTCCACCAGTTGATCAAAGCTGAAGTTGGTGTCCCTGCAGGCCAATTCCCTGCACGTCCTCCCTCAGGCTACATCTATAGTGGTCGATGAGGGCTCTCTCATTCCATCCCGCGTTGACAGCCAGCGTCCGGAAGTCCAGCGCGAACTCCTGCGCGCTCCTCCTCCCCTGTCTAAGGTGGAATAGACGCTCACCCGCCGCTTTACCCTCTGGTGGATGATCGAATACTGCCCGGAAGCGGCGTGGAACTCCGCATAGTTGACCGTAGCGGCGTCTATCCCACCCCACTTGGCGTTGGCCCACTCCAGTGCCTTGCCGGACAGACAGGAGATGAGGGCGGACACTGGTGAATGGTTGCTAGGTAGAGTTCAACCTGGAGTAGGAAACCCTGGCACCCGGCCGCTGTGCCATCATAAGCCCTCGGGAGCGAGAGCCGAATCCCACTGGACCCCGGAGGTGAAACGATGGGCATCGCCGATGGTGGTGGTATCGTTGGAAGGGGTATAGGTAGACCCCCTCTTTCCCATCGCTCAATGGTGTTCACCACCCATTCCATGGCGGTGCCGAGAGCCTGGATCATGGCCACTTGGTGTTCGACGCGTGCCTCCATAGATCCAGCTGGCACCGCCGCTCCTGCTGACTCCATGAGTGGTGTGTGATTCTGTCAAAGTGCGACGTGAATGCAGTAGGCGAAGTCAAACGCAGGACACCGAGCTACTGGAAACGTACTTTTACTAACAAAGTAACCAGAGTACAAAACAACCTCCAAACAGGGAGGAGAATACCCGCACAATAGCAACTGCCGAAAATGACGAAAACAATCACACACAACACACAATGAACGACAGAGGGTTATATAGGGAATACAATACAACATAATAGGAAACAGGTGTACACAATCAAGACAAAACAAGTCAAACACAGAAACATAGATCGGTGGCAGCTAGTACTCCGGGGACGACGAACGCCGAAGCCTGCCCGAGCAAGGAGGGGGAGCAGCCTCGGCTGATTCCGTGACAATGTGGAAAAAGGGAAGGGGTCTGAATACTTTTCGAATGCACTATACACTACAAGTAACACATTTAACAGGGAAGTTGTAAAAGGAAAGTTCTCCTGCAACAGAGTGATCAAATTAAGATCCTGCATCTGTACACCAAGCTTTAACGAGCCACTGAGGGGACCACCCTCCCTCCACAGCCTAGTATCCACTCTGTTGACTACTAAGGTGCCTGTATGCACTGCTGAGGTGGGCACTATTTGTATTTTATGGTTTTGTTTAAAAGGGCTTGATCGTTAGAACAGTTTGGAATCAAATCATTAGAAGAAAGTTTTATTCAAGCAATGTTTTATTCCAAAAGGAGTTCTGTTGACAGTGAGAATGTTTGCAGTGGTAACAGACATAAGCCATGGAATGACTTCAGGGGATGAGGGATTGGGGGTTTTCTGTTTCTTTCTTTCTTTTTTTTCAGACGACAGGAAAGAGTTGGGCAATCCTCCTCTCTTTCTCTCCTATAACCACTGTTTAGTCTTACAGATAGACGTATGTCTCATGTCTACAAATTAATGAAGGAATGAATGACCCTTACAAAATACACACATGATAAATGAGCATTTTCACATGTGGAATAGCTGTTTTTACATGTTGAGCTGAAATTTTCACATGTGAAAAGAGACACGTGAAGTCAGTTGTTCACATGTAAAACCATATGTTCACATGTATTAAAGTCCATTTAAAGTACACGTTTTCTCCTCACATGTCAATTGCACATTCACGTGTCATTTTTCATGTTGTAACGATGACACTGGGAGTCGAGAAGCAGGTGGCGCGTGGCTCCAGCCGCAGGACGACGCCTGCCAGGGGGATGGCCCTGAGGGTGAGGAGCGGGCCGGTCAAGGCGGCGAAGGTGGAAATCACGGATGATGTTGGGATCCAGAATGTCCTCCACCGGAACCCAACACCGTTCCTCTGGACCGTACCCCTCCCAGACCACCAGGTACTGGAGCCGACCCCCACGACGTCGGGAGTCCAGTAGGGATCTGATGGCATAGACGGGACCTCCCTCGACATCCAAGGCGGGCGGAGGGGTGTCGTGGGGGACAGCCTCATCCAGGGGACCAGGAACCACCGGCCTGAGAAGGCAGACTTGAAAGGAAGGTGAGATACGGTAGTCACTGGGGAGCTGTAATCTATACGTCACCTCGTTGACCCCCCGGAGAACCTTGAACGGCCCCACAAACCGGGGGCTCAGCTTCTTGCAGGGCAGGCGGAGTGGGAGGTTCCTGGTAGAGAGCCAGACACGATCACCAGGATGGAACACGGGAGTCTCAATGCGGTGGCGGTCCTTCTGACGTTGGACGGCGTGCTGGAGTCTCACGTGGGCATCGCTCCACACTTCGTCTGTGCGCCTGAACCACTCATCCACCGCAGGAGCTTCGGTCTGGCCTGGGGTCCATGGAGCCAGGGCCGGCTCATAACCCAGAACACACTGGAAGGAATTCAGTGTGTTCTGGGCGTACTCCGCCCATGGAAGGAATCGGGCCCACTCCCCCTGCTGGATCTGGCAGTGTGGTGCTAGGACAACAACCTCTCTCTCAACGTAAGCAAGACAAAGGAGCTGATCGTGTGGATGGGAAAGCAGGTCATCCGGTATTCGGGTGCCCAGTCCGTGATTTTCATCCTCAACCATGAGATGGTGGGGTTATGGCGTTGGAGCCATGGGAGGCCGAGGATGATCTTGTGAGCTGGTGCACTAGTAATGAAGAAGGGAATGTTCTCCTGATGGATGGACTCCACGGTGAGGGTGAGTGGTGTGGTGATGTGTGTGATTGTCCCGGATCCTAGTGGCCGATTATCAAGGGCTTGAACCAGAAACGGAGAGGAGAGCAAGTATGAGGTGATGTTAGGAGAGGAGGCAAGGGTCTGGTCAATAAAGTTCCCTGTGGCACCGGAATCCACTAGCGCTGTAGAAACAGTACATGAGGGACAGTCTGCTAGTGTGATCGACACTAAAAAGGGTTTGGCAGAAAGTGATGAAGAGGGGATACTCACACCTGCCCCAGGGGGTGGAAGATCACGTGACCATCCCTCTGCTCTCGTGGATCCCGAGTTGAGACGTACCGGACAGTACTGGAGCTGGTGCCCTCCTTGACCACAATAGAGACAGAGCTCCAGCTGTCTCCGTCTGCGTCCCTCCGCCGCGGGTAGGTGTGTGACCCCTACCTCCATGGGTTCAGGCTCTGAAACAGAGTGTTCACTGAGGGAGGGAGAGAAGCGATGAGGGTACCGATGCTCCCCAAGTAGGTTACCCAGACGGATGGCCATCGCGATGAGTGCGTCCAAGCAGAGGTTGTCGTCTCAACATGCCAGTTCCGTCTGGACCTCCTCGCACAGTCCTCTTCTGAATAGCATACGGAGCGCCGGCTCATTCCATCCGCTGGATGCTGCTACTGTCCGGAAGGGGAGGGCGTACTCGGCAGCGGTCTGGCCATCCTGCCGTTGTTGGAGTAGTCGCTCACCCCCCCCCTCTCTGCCCTCCGGTGGATGATCGAAGATACCTCTGAACAGAGCCATGAACCCCTCATATGAATCCAGACCCTCCTCTCCTCTCTCCCAGACGGCCGTGGCCCATTCCAACACCCGCCCAGTCAGTAGAGAAATAACGTGGCAACCCTGGACCTCTCGGTGGTGCGGGCTCCCATCTGGTGCGCAAAATAGAGGGAGCACTGTAGTAGGAAGCCACGGCATTTAGATGGGGTTCCGTCATATTTATCCGGGAGGGACAAATGGGCATCGCTGACCTGGGCGGGCTGCTGAATGGACTGGTGTGCATTGCTCGCTGGGTCGACTGGTGGCATAGTATCCTCCGCTTGTTGAAGGCATAGCCGTCCCCAGTTGCGCCAGCTGGTCGTGGTGTTGACGAAGTAGGTATGCCTGTTTGTCGACCGTCTGGGAGATGTCCTGATGGAACGATACCAAACAGGAGTAGCGTCTGGACATGAAACACATAATCAATACTGCCTGGGGAATGAACCTAAGGGAGTGACAGATATAAGGGAAGTAATCAGTGAAGTGATGGAGTCCAGGTGAATCTCATGATGAGGCACAGGTTTGTGTAATGATGGTTGTCAGAGCCAGTGATTAGTAAACGGGCAACGTCGAGTGCCAGAGAGGGGGAGCAGGAGTAAACGTGACACGTCCCAAAGCCACCTTTTTTAACATACTTTTTTTCATGTGTTTTCTTTTTGTAAGGTGATTAAACGAATGAATGACATTTTTCTTACATTTACTGTCAACTGCCAATAGTTGTTTTAGGCCTTGACACAACCAGATTGGCCATAGTAGTCTGTGTTTTGTCTTCCAGAGAGCCCTCTCCAGACCCACCTGTACCCAGCAGCAGTACCTCAAAGACAAGAGATGCTGCAGCAAGTGTGAACCAGGTAAACTAAACCAGAGAAATACATGAATGGCCATTACCACCATTGCCAACCAATATGACCACTCTACAGTACCAGTTGTCTGGGCTTTAGCAGTGAGCTTTAGCATGGAAGAAAGAAACTGCCATGTTTGATTTTTCCTGAAAGGATGTCAAAGAGGAACTGACTTGCTGCAATACATACACGTGCACACGCACACACCCTACACATGCTCTAATCCCCAAATAACTGTCCATCTCTAAGCGTGACGGAAATGTATCTATTTTAGCCTCTTCCTCTTTCCTTTCTCTTACCTCAGTAGATCACTGCAACCTTGGTATATTAACCTGTGGCTAGTCTAACCCTCTCTTCCCCACTCCCCAGGGTCCTATGTGTTTGCAGAGTGTGCTGGGTACTCTGACACCAAGTGCCGTCAGTGTGGTAGTGATGAGTACCAGCCTGACTGGACCAACGAGACCAAGTGTCTGCCACAGAAGTTCTGTGACACAGGTCAGTAGGTGACTGAGGGAGTGGAGTCTAGTCTAGTTGGATGGACTTTAAGTCTATTGTTGAAGCTTTGTTTTCTATACATTTTAGCAAAGGCTTTTAGAGATGTTGATGTCTGTGGTGTTTGCTTTGGTTAACCACTAACCCCTGACCCCTGACCTGTGTGTGAACCCCAGGTAAGGGTTTTAACCGTGAGAGGCCCAGTAACCCCCAGGCTGCGGTACCCTGTCAGTGTCAACCTGGTCTAGAGTGTTCTCCTATCAACTGTGAGTTCTGTGAAAAGATTCCTACCTGTGGACCAGGATATGGACTGGAGACTGACACTGGTGAGAGGGACATACAAACGCAGACATGCACATGCACACACTCGCACACACACACACACACACATGCTGGCATACATATACACACACACATGAAGGCACAAACACACACACACACTTATGTGTTGCACGTCTGTGTTGCCACTGTTGTCAGCTGTCCAGTTTTTAACTATTCTCTGTCGTGTGTGTTTTAAACTCAGAGGGCAGGAGAACTTGTGTTGCGTGCAAGAGAGGATATTTCTCTCCCAACACCTCTATAGAACCATGCAGACTGTGGACCAAGTGAGTTAACACACACACATATACCGTGTCCCTTCATACACTGTCCCATTCAGTAAGGCAGGAACAGGGTTCTGCAGGCGCCCAAAGCTCCACCACACCGGTGTTCTGACTAATGCTGCACCACTTCCACTGGAACACAGAGCAGCTTCTACCACTGCCAGGCTCTGTGGTCAACCAAGAGAACAGAGAGAGAGAGCAGAGAGAGAGAGATAGAGGGAAAGAGAGAAGGATAGATGGAAAGAGAGAAGGATAGAGGGAAAGAGAGAAGGATAGAGGGAAAGAGAGAAGGATAGAGAGAAGAGGGAGAATGCCTGAATTGCTATAAAACAGAAATAATTACCATGTGTCCTTGGGTGTTTTCTCCTTCCAGTTGTAAAGGCCTGGGGAAGAGTGACAAAAAGACTGGGAGTGACCAGACTGACGCTGTCTGTGGACCCCATCTCTCTGGTTCCTCTACCTCCTGGGTCCTAGTGTGTGTTCTGTCAGCCATCACTGTCCTCTGTCTCCTCATCCTCCTGCTCTTCTGCTACAAGGACAAACTCAAACTACTCTCAGGTACCTGAGTGGGAGATTACATTTGTCCGCCTTGTCTCATAGACTAGACGTAACATAGTAGAACTTAAATCCTGGACACTCGCGGTCGGGGTGGATGGGTGGGTATATAATGTGAACATCTAGCAACCCAAAGGTTTTGTGTTCGAATCTCATCATGGGCAATTTTAGCTAATTAGCAACTTTGCAACTACTTAGCATGTTAGCTAACCTTAACCCTTTAACCTAACTCCTAATCCTAACCTTAACCCTAACCTTAACCCCTAACCCCTAGCCTAGCTAACATTAGCCACCTAGCTAACATTAGCCACAACAAATTGGAATTCGTAACATATCATACGAAATGGATGCTGGACATCCACAAATGAATTACATACCATACGAAACATAACATATTATACTAAATGGAGGGAGACAGATTTACGTTTACTATGTTATGTCTACCCAGGTTGAATTTGTTGCAGAGGACAATAGTCTTGAGGGAATCATTTTTTATAGCAATATGCCTTGGCATAAAATGTATCTGAAATTAATGACTGTCATCCTCTTATGTCTTACAGTGAATTTGCGATTATGTGTCCAGAATCTGAAAAGGACCAGGATACAGCAGGTAGGGTAGACTCTTTTTTAGTGGCAGAGATGACATGCATAAACAGTAGACTAAATAAAACATTGAGTGGCTCTCAGACTAACCTATCTGTCTGTCTTTCTCTCCAGGAGACTCTGGCCCCTCTCTACCACAGTGGGGGTGAAGGAGGCGGGGTAGGGGGTCAGAACTGCACCCTGTGTGAGAAAACCTGTCTGATTGGCCTGGCACACACCCCCTCTGAAACACTACACACCTGTCCTACAGCCATACCTGGTGACCGGGTCAAACTACCACCCATTAAAGAGATGAAGGAGGAGAGGAGGGAGGAGGAGGATGAGGGGATGGGAAGTGAGGGGTCAGGGGAGGCGGAGGAGGTTTCCGAGGAGGGTGTGTGTGAGGAGGGTGTATCAGAGGGTGTGTGTGTGTCTCCAATGTGGGCTGGCTCCTGTGTGTGTGTGTTGTCTGTGAGGGAACCTTTAGAGGTAGGAGAGAATGAAGACTGTAGTCAGGCCGTCAACCCTGGAACCCTCGGGACCTGCTCCTGTGGAGGAGAGGGGGAGAGCAGGGATGGAAAGAAGGATGAAAGGAAAGATGGAGGGAGGGAGAGGGCCAATGTGGTTGAGGGCTTGCAAGGGAAGAGCTCTGAGAGGAGCTGTAATATCTCCCCCTACTCCCTCTCTCCCATCTCCTCTCCCCTTTCCCCCGCCATGCCGTCATGTGACCTCTACCTGCCGCTGACCCCAGCCAGGTCAGAGGTAAAAGGTCAGCTGATTGACAGCTCACAGGGGAAAGGGGATGGGCTATACAGACTGAACTCTAGCATAAGCTCCACCCCCACCCCCACCCCCACCCCCACCACAGACACCACATCCACTTCAACCTCCACAACCTCTCCTGAACCCTCTGTAACCTCTGTAACTGTGGGAGACTGGCAGTTCAAGCTGAGCTCTGAGGCCTCCAGCAGTGAGCCAGACCAGGGACTTTCCTGGAGGGACAGTGGAGGAAACAAGCTCTTATCTGGGGGCGCGGAGCTGGAGTGTGCCCCTGATAGCCTCCAGAGCCAACTCGCGGAACCAGCACTCACCTCAGGTAGATACTGCACAGCAGAGCCACACTTTTACAAGAAAAAGGCTAAATACAGTATTCATACCCCTTGACTTAGTCCACATTTTATTGTGTTACAGCCTGAATTCAAAATTGATTAAATTGTTGTTGTTTTTTCTCACCCATCTACACACAATACCCCATAATGACAAAGTAAAACATGTTTTTAGAAATGTTTGCTAATTTATTGAAAATGAAATACAGAAATATCTCATTTACATAATTATTCACACCCCTGAGTCAATCATTTGTAGAAGCACCTTTGGTGGAGATTACAGCTGTGAGGCTTTTTGGGTAAGTCTCTTAAGAGCTTTGCACACCTGGATTGTACAATATTTGCTCATTATTCTTTTTTAAATTCTTCAAGCTATGTCAAATTGATTGTTGATCATTGATAGACAGACATTTTCAAGTCTTGCCATAGATTTTGAAGCTGATTTAAGTCAAAACTGTGACTATGTTGTCTTGGTAAGCAACTCCAGTGTAGATTTGGCCTTGTGTTTTAGGTTATTGTCCTGCTGAAAGGTGAATTTGTCTCCCAGTGTCTGTTGGAAAGCAGACTGAACCAGGTTTTTCTCTAGGATTTTGCCTGTGCTTATAGCTGTATTCTGTTTATTTTTATCCTAAGAATCTCCCTAGTCCTTGCTGATTACAAGCATACCCATAACATGATGCAGCCACCACCATGCTTGAAAATATGAAGAGTGGTACTCAGTGATGTGTTGTGTTGGATTTGCCCCAAACATAGCGCTTTGTATTCAGGACCAAAAGTTCATTTCTTTGCCAAATATTTTGCAGTATTACTTAAGTGCCTTGTTACTTTTATTTTTATTTATTTTTGTTACAAACAGGATGCATGTTTTTGAATATTTTTATTCTGTACAGGCTTCCTTCTTTTCACTCTGTCATTTAGGTTAGTATTGTGGAGTAACTACAATGTTGTTGATCCAACCTCAGTTTTCTCATATCACCACCATTAAACTCCCTGAGCAGTTTCCTTCCTCTCTGGCAACTGAGTTTGGAAGGACGCCTGTATCTTTGTAGTGACTGTGTGTATTGATAAACCATCCAAAGCCTAATTAATAACTTCACCATGCTCAAAGGGATATCAGCGGCTGCTTTTTTAATTTTTACACATCTACCAATCGGTGCCCTTCTTTGCGAGGCATTGAAAAACCTCCCTGGTCTTTGTGGTTGAATCTGTGCTTGAAATTCACTACTCTATTAAGGGACTTTACAGATAATTGCATGTGGGGTACAGAGAGGGGGTAGTCATTCTAAAATCATGTTAACCACTATTATTGAACATGGAATGAGTCCATGCAACTTATTATGCGATTTGTTATGCAAATATTTACTCCTGAACTTATTTAGGCTTGCCATAACAAAGGGGTTGAATACTTATTGACTCAAGTCATTTCAGCTTTTCATTTTTTATTAATTTCAAAAATGTTCTACAAACAAAATTCCCACTTTGACATTTTGGGGTACTGTGTGTAGATCAGTGACACAAAATCTCAATTTAGTCCATTTTAAATTCAGGCTGTAACACAACAAAATGTGGAAAAAGTAAAGGGGTGGGAATACTTTCTGAAGGCACTGTACACATACATTCCAACCATTGTTAAAGAGGAAAGATAAATACATCCACTGGTGTTTCTCCTGGGTTATTGCATCTGGGTTATTGTACACTGTTTTGTCTAGGACTGTAACTGTGAAAAGACGTTTCTGAAATCTCAATGTTGCTCCTCCAAAATAATTATATTGGTTTCCTCCTAATATCCTACACTGTTGGCTTGTTTTAAAGACCACACACAGTAAGAATGGGAATCTGTGTGATGAGCCAGTGATTACACCAGAACCACGCTGTAACATTGTGTGTGTGTGTGTTTAACTCTCTGAGTGTTAGCTCTGCCCACCACAACACTCCTGTTTACCCAGTTACAGAGTTCCACAGGGTTTTGGAAAGTGACCACAGGTCTAATTGAAACAAGATGTGGTCTGAATACACATCCCTTGAGTAATACCCAGACTCACACACTTTCAGACTCTCGTTGATCACTGTATACTTTAATTATGCCCCAAAGCAGCAGTAAGTAAATAAACATCATTTCTCATAATGCAGTAATAACATGTCATTAACTGGACTTCCCGCTCAGAGAGGTTAATTATGGCAAAACCTCCCAAACATTTTCACTCAGAGCCCCCCTTCCAGCATTGGGGAACATCCCACTCCCCCCTGCGTGCGCACGCACACACAACATGTCTATTTCTATAGAAACAAGCACTGTTCATGACACAAACTGTTCACACCCCTCTTGTTGGTGGAAATGTTGCAGGTTTAAAGCTTATTTCCTGCAATTCTACACATTTTGTCATGGGGTGCAAATAACATTTAGCTGTTTTAAATCACATTTTCTTGCAATTCTATATATTTTGCCATGTCTAATGTGTATTCGTGATATTTGAGTGACAAAAAAATTACAACAATATCTATGGGCTAAAAAATCTAATTAGAAAAACGTTAGTTGACGTAGGCTAGTTGATCTGGACATACAGTGGGGAGAACAAGTATTTGATACACTGCCGATTTTGCAGGTTTTCCTACTTACAAAGCATGTAGAGGTCTGTAATTTTTATCATAGGTACACTTCAACTGTGAGAGACGGAATCTAGAACAAAAATCCAGAAAATCACATTGTATGATTTTTAAGTAATTAATTTGCATTTTATTGCATGACATAAGTATTTGATCACCTACCAACCAGTAAGAATTCCTGCTCTCACAGACCTGTTAGTTTTTCTTTAAGAAGCCCTCCTGTTCTCCACTCATTACCTGTATTAACTGCACCTGTTTGAACTCGTTACCTGTATAAAAGACACCTGTCCACACACTCTCAAACAGACTCCAACCTCTCCACAATGGCCAAGACCAGAGAGCTGTGTAAGGACATCAGGGATAAAATTGTAGACCTGCACAAGGCTGGGGTGGGCTACAGGACAATAGGCAAGCAGCTTGGTGAGAAGGCAACAACTGTTGGCGCAATTATTAGAAAATGGAAGAAGTTCAAGATGACGGTCAATCACCCTCGGTCTGGGGCTCCATGCAAGATCTCACCTCGTGGGGCATCAATGATCATGAGGAAGGTGAGGTATCAGCCCAGAACTACACGGCAGGACCTGGTCAATGACCTGAAGAGAGCTGGGACCACAGTCTCAAAGAAAACCATTAGTAACACACTACGCCGTCATGGATTAAAATCCTGCAGCGCACGCAAGGTCCCCCTGCTCAAGCCAGTGCATGTCCAGGCCCGTCTGAAGTTTGCCAATGGCCATCTGGATGATCCAGAGGAGGAATGGGAGAAGGTCATGTGGTCTGATGAGACAAAAATATAGCTTTTTGGTCTAAATTCCACTCGCCGTGTTTGGAGGAAGAAGAAGGATGAGTACAACCCCAAGAACACCATCCCAACCGTGAAGCATGGAGGTGGAAACATCATTCTTTGGGGATGCTTTTCTGCAAAGGGGACAGGACGACTGCATCGTATTGAGGGGAGGATGGATGGGGCCATGTATCGCGAGATCTTGGCCAACAACCTCCTTCCCTCAGTAAGAGCATTGAAGATGGGTCGTGGCTGGGTCTTCCAGCATGACAACGACCCAAAACACAGAGCCAGGGCAACTAAGCCGTAAGAAGCATCTCAAGGTCCTGGAGTGGCATAGCCAGTCTCCAGACCTGAACCCAATAGAAAATCTTTGGAGGGAGCTGAAAGTCCGTATTGCCCAGCGACAGCCCCGAAACCTGAAGGATCTGGAGAAGGTCTGTATGGAGGAGTGGGCCAAAATCCCTGCTGCAGTGTGTGCAAACCTGGTCAAGACCTACAGGAAACGTATGATCTCTGTAATTGCAAACAAAGGTTTCTGTACCAAATATTAAGTTCTGCTTTTCTGATGTATCAAATACTTATATCATGCAATAAAATGCAAATTAATTACTTAAAAATCATACAATGTGATTTTCTGGATTTTTGTTTTAGATTCCGTCTCTCACAGTTGAAGTGTACCTATGATAAAAATGACAGACCTCTACATGCTTTGTAAGTAGGAAAACCTGCAAAATCGGCAGTGTATCAAATACTTGTTCTCCCCACTGTATTTGAGAAGTTATAAATACTGTAGTTTTCTAAGGTATGCAATGACTAACATGACAAGAGGAACTGATGATGCATTACCCAATTTCAAAATTGCACCTTGTGCATTTTACTATTACAACTTTCAAGAGTAAGTTTAAAGCCGGACTAAGTTCCTTTAAAAGTTTTTTTTTTACGTTGTTTTTTGCCGACCCATTGGTGGCGCGCCCCACAGTTTGGGAACAACTGAATTATGGGATCACACCTCGGAGAGAAGATGGGCTGCATCTCAATAGTCTATAGAGGTTTCCTCTCCTTGTCTCTCCTGGACATAGACCTGCACGATAGGTGAACATTGTATAGCGAGCGAAGCAAAGACAGTTCTTCCACATAACTACATCAGCTCCATAAGGAGATGAGAAGCGGAAGCCACTTTAGACTAGAATGAGATGCAGAGCAAGTTTCACAATCAGTTTATGTCTGTTCCATTCTTTCCCTATCATAGTTGATGTTATCTGCCCTCCTAGGGTAGTTAAACTGTAGACAGTCTGCTGTAAACAGAGACACAAGGGGTTGTTTGTTTTCGTGATGGTGGTGAAGTGACATTTTTACACCAGGCTGGCCAGACTGGTATTCCAGTTCCAGTAAATGATTTCAGATGGGATTCCAGACACTGACACATAATATGTTATGATGTGTGTGCATGCATGTGTGTAAATGAGGAGAGAGAGAGAGAGAGAGAGAGAGAGATGTAGTTTTCCAGTTGTGTTTATAAATACCGTCAGCGGTGTGAACTATGAACATGGAAATAAGGGACTAGATGGCAGTTTGTTCCTCTTCATTTGAATGCAAATGCCAGAGTTGTTCCGATGGCTCAGTTGGTTGGAGCATGGTGCTTCTCACAAGTTGTGGGTTTGATACTACATTAGCTGTAATTTGCTTACGATACAAGCGTCTATAACAGTAATTCTATTTCAGCAGTGAAACGGACATGTCGTCTGTAATAATGTTATGACAAACTATACTTCTCTACGTCTAAGTGGCGGCTTGAATAAAGTTTGACATTTTCACATACAATGAAAACTGCTGGTCACACTGAAACCCTGATGTTAAATGATATGGTGATGATGTCCTTGACCAGGACTATGGTCAAAGGAACCGCAGCCGACCACGGTCTTTCTATGGTCACTGTGCACAGTCATCATCACTCCTACTCGCTATTAGTCATCTGAGGTCGCCCCTAACATAAACCGTTTTTTATATCACAACTTAGAGGACGCTGTGTGTTTGTGTGTGTTACTGCATAATTACACAACCATATCATGCATTGGCCTCTGTACATATTTCAAAAGAGGTTTGGCTCTCTGCGTTGGTTACGTCCCTTAACCTCTGGTAGTGAAATCAAACCTGATACCAGCTTGGGAAAGAGGCCACAATGCCTAGACTCTTAACTAGGCTAACTGGCTAAACTGACCCCTTAATTCTCTCTCTCTCTCTCTCTCTCTCTCTCTCTCTCTCTCTCTCTCTCTCTCTCTCTCTCTCTCTCTCTCTCTCTCTCTCTCTCTCTCTCTACGCCAGGTCAGGTGACGGGGAACAACAACACCACCTTCATCTCCAGCGGTCAGGTTATGAACTTCAGCGCTGATGTCATCGTCGTCTACGTCAGCCAGACATCGCTAGGCAACGAGGAAGAAGGGCCAGATGATGCGTTCGGAATCCCCGTCCAGGAACAGACCAATGAGAGAGCTCCATTGTTCCAAAGTTCTGTGTCCTCCAAAAGTGTTGGTCATTCACCACCACTGTCTCCAGGGAACTCCATTACCCATAACTCCCCACAGCAGGATGACAACCTGCCAGTTCAGGAAGTGACTGATGAGTGGCCCAGTGACTGATGAAGTGAGACAAGAAAATGGTGGATAGTGTACCATAAAGCCATGAGAGTAGTGACGTGACACACTTGTTGCCACTCCAAAACCTATCGCTACGACCTACTCCAAACAATAGTCCATAATCTTCCTGGGTAGGTGCTAGGAATTGGAACTGGGCCATAGACTTAGAACTGGAACCTGGAGGACTGTGATCCTCATCTGGACCTTATGGCTGTCTCAATAGTCTCATGTAGCTTCCTTTCCTTCATTGTCTCCTTTCTTTCATTCTCACTGATCTAAAAGAGCTGGACAACTGAAATCAGGTCCATAAGTTTGACTCTCTTCTTGTTGTTATCCTTGGTGTTGATTTGTTCTCAGAGCACCACGAGTGCGTTTAGTTTTTAAGAAAAATGCTATGCATTTGTTGAGTTATATACTATACATGTAAATGTGTTGTTTGTTTTCTAAAATGTTTTTGATGCTGTCTGATGTTGGACTAATGAAGAAATCTTTGGAATGAAAAGCCTTATTGTCGTACTACAAAAACCATGGAAGTGGATCGGTGATCCACACTCGTGTGATGAGTAACCTTGTCTAAAAATACTTGTGTTAGCTTTAGCTCAGAGGGCTAACACAGTCGTGTGGACAGCAGGAGACCCGGGATTCATCCACCTTAATCAGTTGTGTTGACCCAAAGAGAATACTTTGACCCAAAGTAACTTAATCTGTGACTTAAAACTACCCTATGCAGAAATCACTCTGCCATATCCTGGTTGCTAAAATTGGAATAGTTCACCTAATTTCAGTTGATGTGACAAAACAAGCATGTATAGTGTAGAGAATCATTGTAGCATCTAAATCGCTGCGAAATATATTTTCCATAACCAAAAATATTGTATTTTCAGCTGTTTGAAGCTGGTGTACAAAACTGAAAGTAAAAGAAGCAAAAACCAAACTTAAGAACGGGAAGCATAGAAATAGCGCATATAGAACAGATCTACTGCTTCTTAGACTTGCTTTGAATGATAATGACAGATCGATAACTCCCGTTTCTATGTGAATTTGGTTGGGTCGCCCAAAAAGTTACATATTGCAGCTTTAAGACTTTACCTAGTTGAACAACATAGTGTCTCAGAGCATTTCGTATTATTCTATATGTAAATCTGAGATGCTCCATTTAGTATGATCTGTTACGTTTTGTATGGTATGTATTCATTTGTGGATGCCCATCATCCATTTCGTATGATATATTACGAATTACAATTTGTATGATATGTTACGAATTTGCTAAATGTACAATATGTTACAAATTTGCAAAATGTACAATATGTTACAAATTTGCAAAATGTATGATATGTTATGAATTCCAATTTGTTGAGGCTAACGTTGGCAAGGTGGGTAGGATGCTAACATTTGCTAGCTGGCAAACGTCAGCTATGCTAGGGGTTAAGGTTAGGAGTTAGGGGAAGGGTTAGCTAAAAAGGTTAAGGTCAGGGGAAGGGTTAGCTAACATGCTAAGTAGTTGCAACGTAGCTAAAAAGTAGTAAGTTGTTGAAAGTTGCTAATTAGCTAAAATTGTCTGTGATGAGATTCGAACACACAACCTTTGGGTTGCTAGATGTTTGCATTATACGCCCACCCATCCACCCCCTGTCCTTTCCTTTTTGCCTTAAGTAAGCTTCTGTCTTATGTAACCATACCAAACGTAACATATACTCATTCTACTGTCTCGGTTTTACATTTACTATGTTACGTCTAGTCTATGAGACCAGGCTCGGTTGAAATGAAAACCAGCTCACACAGTAAATCTACAAGACCAAGTCTGAGACCAGCTATTGAATAGCTAACCAATCAAATAAAGCTTTCGAGAGTTGAAAGTGGAAACTTTTACCTTGTCTGTAAATAAACTATAAATATTGATTCAAATCAAATTTCAATAAATTACAGAACTGTTTTGATTAAAATGTAATGTTTTTTTGTGACAGCAGTCTTACCGTTATTCCATGGTTTACTGTCTGCTATCTGGTAATTACATTGAAGAGTTATTTATCTTCTCTCTGAGCCATAATGACTGGAAAACAGAACTAATTACACATGTGGCCGGGCTTCAGTTTCTGTCACTGTCCCAATGCAGACAGACAGACAGACTGACAGTCTTTCATTATCACACAAGATAGCTGCCAGTATAGGGCCAACGTAGCATTGGCCACGTTTAGCTAGCGTAGCATCTAGGATAGGGCTATTTTCTCTAAAACCACATGAGAAGGGCTGGCGACGCTGATTTGGGGCCTGGTTTGGGTCGTTTGTGTTTGTGTGCAAGTGTGCATGCGTGTGTGCCCTTGGGAACCAGAGGCCCACCAGGAGAGGAGGGTATTTTCTGTTGTCTGTGAAAACAGGAAGTTATGACTAGCCTGCACATGGTTTACATCAGATGCCATCAACTCAGCTGCTTCTAGAGAACATAAGAATAGAGAGTGTGTAGATTTAGAGGGTAATGTATTGGAGAACATTGGCACTAAACTATGATAGGCTGCCACCTAGTGGAGGATTTATTACTTGTATTACATGTATTGTACACAAACACATACACACACACACACACATACACACACACACTGCATTCCATGTAGGGATGCAGTGTTCTGGTTCGCTGCTGGTGACACAGGTCAACAGGTTCTCGCCTGGAAACTACCAGAAACTTCTTAGACAGAAATGCTGAAAGTGGAATATCTTCACCTGCTGTTTAGACAGGCTTGAATTACACCTGAGGTGAAACAGAACCTGTATGGAAGTGTGAGACTCCATTCTTATGTAGGGACCTGGGTTTTTACTGACCATACATGTGACACTAGGATTTCACAGTCAAGTCACATGGTCAGGATAAAACATGGTGGCCCACTAATAGGAGGAGCCTACAGCTGGATATCTCTCTTGACTAACTCCCTCCACATTTCTACTTATCACAGAATACTGTTACTATTCAGATACACATTTTGTAAGAAAGAGTTTCTCTATGACACACTAATGAATTAGATACAACTCTCCCCTGATGAAAGAATGGTTTATCTGGAGCCTATCAATAGTCCGTTAAGAATTTGGAGGCATGACACACACACACACACACATAAGAGTCTCAACACAGCTTCCTCCAACACATCAGTTTCTGTGAGTGGACAGAAAGACAGACTGGTTGAAGAGGGGATTTCTGAAGTCTCCCCAGAGGATATCAGTTTTCTATCAGAAAAAACAGAGATGGAAAAGATCAGGTAAAACCAATCCCTATGGTGCTACTGTAAATAGATGTAAGGACATCAGAGAGAAAATAACTTGAATTCAACATTTATGTTGTTAATATTAATGTAATTAATTGTGTTGTTCCAGTCAATATCAACAACAAATGTCAAACAGTTTATTTGTTTATCATATCAGTTCTCTCTTTTTCAAGGTCCCTAATTACTAAGCGCTGGTCGTCTGACGTTCGTCTGGATGGGAAAACTGCGATCGTGACGGGAGCTAACACTGGCATCGGCAAGGAGACCGCCATGGACCTGGCCAAGAGAGGTAGACCATACCATCTTTAATTCTCTTCCTCTATATTCTATTGCTTCCCTTCTCTTCCTTACAGTCGATATCTGCGCCCCTCGTGGAAATCAAATTAGCATAATAAAAACATCCCCATAAAGATCTGTCTGTTTAAGCTAGACACATGGGCTGCGTCTCAATCCACCACATCCTCCGATGTCGGCCTTCTGCATCTGCGGTGAAATGTGGCAGTGCTACAGCAGTGTTTGTCAGATCATGAGACATTTCGAAAATTGGTCTTCTCACGAAAACGTCTGTAGCATCCAAACTATTATGACCCCTCTATGGAAAGACGAGACTCTGAGCCCCACAATCGTCACTGGACTGAAGTCGGTACCGCCGATCTGCCAACCTCTGTCTGTAGCGTCCGAACAGTTTGGGCTACACACTAATATGACCCCTCTATGGAAAGATGACTTTAGGGGTATATTATTAATGAGAGAGGTAGGAACCAGTGGTGGTGCATTGCCAGTGTATATGCCGGGAGTTTTACAGGCTACTGAAGTGTCAGAAATGTGCTAGACATCATGGACAGTATGGTAGTTTGATACTTTTTGTAAGTGTAAAGATAATTGAATAAAAAAGGGTTTCTCTTTCTCTAGGTGCACGTGTCATCCTGGCCTGCAGGGACATGGAGAATGCGGAGCTAGCGGTCAGTGACATAGTCAGGGAAATGGGAGGGGCCAAGGTGGAAGCCAGGAAGCTGGACCTCGCTGACACCAAGTCCATCTGTGAATTTGCTGAAAACATCTACAACAGTGGGTTAAAACACACACAAACAACACCATATAATGTAAAACCTATTAAATACCATACTGTCAGGGTTCCGATAAAGAGGCGTTCTGACTCTTTTTGTTCCCTAGCGGAGAAGGTGCTTCACTTCCTGATCAACAATGCAGGCGTGGCCATCTGTCCCTACAGCACCACTGTGGATGGATACGAGATGCAGCTTGGAGTCAACCACCTGGGTACGAGGCAAAACATCTGGTTTATTAACAAGACTGCAAGCAACACTTTTTTCCATTGCCACATAAAGAGAAGATATTATCACTGATTGATTGCCATTGATTGAAACCTATCCATATTAACTACTTCCTGTTTCCCTTTTCCAGGTCACTTCTTTCTGACTTTCCTCCTATTGGATCTGCTGAAGCACTCTGCCCCCTCCCGTGTCATCACTGTGTCTTCATCGGCCCACACCATGGGCAGGATCCACTTTGAGGACCTGAACAGTGAGAAGGAATACCACCCTGTCAAGGCCTATGTCCAGAGCAAACTGGCTAATATACTGTTCACTAGAGAGCTGGCCAAGAGGACCGCGGGTGGGTATGGGTGTATGTGTTTCCATGCGTGTGTGTTCACCCTGCAGCATCCTGTAGAGAATGGATCTAAGCGTACACCAGTGCGAGTGTCTCATGTCTTAACCACCATCACTCTGTGGTTGGAAATAGAGCAAAGATGCCCTGAGTACTTGGACAATGTATGTGTTTGTGTGTGTGTGTGTGTGTGTGTGTGTGTGTGTGTGTGTGTGTGTGTGTGTGTGTGTGTGTGTGTGTGTGTGTGTGTGTGTGTGCGTGTGTGTGTGTGTTTGTGTTTGTGTGTGTGTGTGTGTGTATTAACAGTTCTAGGTGTGACAGCCTATGCAGTGCACCCGGGGGTAGTGAACACTGATCTGATGCGTCACATAAAGCGCCCCCTACAGGTCATGCTTAAGAAGTTCAACTACTTCCTCAAGACACCAGCAGAAGGAGCCCAAACCACTCTGTACTGCATCCTGACCCCTGATTCTGAACTCACCTCTGGGGGTTACTACAGGTCAGTGACCTTTCACCTCTCATCCCTGACCCTGAACACTAACCTGTACTGTACTTGATTACCCCTGAAAGAAGGGTGTAAACTAAAATAATTATTTCTCTCTCTCTCTCTCTCTCTCTCTCTCTCTCTCTCTCTCTCTCTCTCTCTCTCTCTCTCTCTCTCAGTGAGTGTGCACAGGCAGTGAGTGCCAGGGCTGGTAGTGATGAAGGCACCGCTCTCAAACTCTGGGCTGTTAGCTGTCATCTACTGGGCATCTGCTGGAGATGAACAGACATACAATAATACTATCTTTACACCAAATTGCTTCTTTCTGTCACGCCAAATACTGCGAAAATATTGCTGTCATAAGTCCTACTATGTCAAATGATAAATGTGATGGTACAATGTGAAGAGGGAGACAGACAGGTGATGTATGATGGGGCTGATGGTGAGCATAGGTGGAAGTGGTACAGACAGGTTCTAGAATATTGAGAGACTGTTGCTGTCAGTAAACTATCTGAGACTGGTCAAGGAAAGCTATATGTCATACATTCAGTTAAGCTAAATCATGTATTTCTCTTCTGTTTTTACGTCTTTGATTCCTGAGCTTTCTGGAGAAAATAAAATGCTATCAAATGCTGTACCAACAGTCTGTTGCCTTTTCTTGTTGGGAATAATTTAGGCTTTCTAACAATTATTTAGACCAGCAATAGCTTTCTCTACAGAAATTATCTATTAGAACACGATTTAAGAGGTCTGACAAGTATCACTAAAATTGGCCTATGGGGACATCTAGTGGCCAAAGCTTCAGACTACAAGACGAAGTCTTAAAATGAGCGCTCAATCTGCTCACTGACATAGCATAACAGCGGTAGAAAATGATGATGATGATGTAGCCAATTGAACCTCGGATTATAAAAAGGAAAGGTTGTGAGTTTTCTACAGGATACTCTGTTAACCGCGTCTCACAAACGTTGTTAGTCACTCAGGATGTGTGGGCCAGATTTTTCCAGGAAATGAAAGTTATATTATTTGAACAAGGAAATATAGTTTGTAAACATTTGTTCTCTGACTGTCAAGGTGTGCCTACCTTGTTCAGGGCGAAACGAGTAGTAATGTCAACTGCCATAATAAACCAATTCGTTTAGTGTCCTTTTATATTCTAGGGAAAAGGAACACACATTGTGGGCTAGGCCTTTACAAAACCTGAATTGGCTACCAGTAGGCTATCTCAGAATTGTTAAAAAAACTGAACGGATCCGATAAAAGGCAATAATTTCACTGAATCAACTTCGAGCGCCTCATTTATCACATCGTCTGGTGCGCACTGACCTAAATCTCACTCCACTCATGGGGAAATTGGTCAGAGAGGACCCCTGAGCAGTCATCAGTTCGAGACAGTAATTCAACATAGTCATGCTGCGCATATATTGTAAGATCTCACAACATCTGGAGAATAAGTTAAACTATTTTCTTAAGTCATTCATTTAACCATTGTTCAAACAAACAACCATAACCAGTTCTCAATTAACCACTACTATATTATGGTAATAATAAAATAAATATTATTTGCGCAGTACAAAGACGGGCTGGAACACACCCATAGTGTGACAGACGTCGGGTGTGCGGGCTGCAACGCTGAGGAATGTATCCGTTGATAAAACCTTGGGTCGATAGGAAACTCTTGTTTAGATGAACTTGAGGTGTTGAGGAGAAAGTTTGTTCACTGGGAAAGGAATGCATTCAATCAGGTAGGTCAATTACTATTTATATTTGGAAAAACAAAGATGCTATGGTGGCAGTCATTTTCTCTTTCAGTAAACAGAACTATTTTATGTTATTTTTAATGTTATTTTCAAATTTGAAGTGTTATTACTGTTGTAACTATGAAACATTGAGCAAATTGTTGTTACCACTATAGGGTACTGATATTAAATTGCTATTAGACTAGTCCAGGGCTCTCCGACCCTGTTCCTGGAGTGCTAGAGTCACTCCAACCCTAATCTAGCACACCTGATTCTAATAACTAGCCGGTTGATAAACTGAACCAGGTCAGTTATAACTGGGGTTGGAGCAAAAACTTACAGGAGGGTAGCTCTCCAGGAACAGGGTTGGAGACCCATGGGCTAGTCTATATCATATTAAAGTAAATTAAAACAAAAACATATTTCTACTTCATAACACATTTTATTATTGGTTTTCACTAAAACAATATTATTTATCCAGTTTTGATAGCCGATCTATTGAATTATTTCCATCTATCTGTAATATTTAATCTAGTCTTATGCTCCATAGAAGATCATAATCTTTTTCACTTATCTACAGTTAATCATAAAACTAAGTATTTATATTTTATAATGTGGTTCCGTGCTTAAGCTGGTATTCTTACTAGTAGCTAGTTACTTCATTGACTTGCTGACATCTAAGTTAAATTGACATTCTGATTGTTGTCTGCTCTGGGTGTTAGAGTAATGTCGTGTGTCTTATGTGTGTAATATGTATGCTGTTGCGTTATGTTGTAATATCACTACATTTCCTGTCTCTGTAATAAGCTGTCTTACCACATCCCCGAAACGATTTCTACTGTGTTTAACTCTGTGTTGATTGACTGTGTTGATTGACTGTGTTGATTGACTGTGTTGATTGTGTATTTGACTCTCTTGCTGTGTGTATCTGACTCTGTCAGGAACTTCTTCTGTGGCCGCTGGTCATGTGACGTGCGTCTGGACGGTCAGACTGTCATCATCACAGGAGCTAACACTGGCATTGGCAAAGAGACAGCCAGGGACCTGGCCAAGAGAGGTAGAGAAAACACACACACAGTTTTGTATTGCTATCGTTGTGGGGACCAAATAATTGATTCCCATCCAAAATAATGTTTTCCCCAACGCCTCACCCTAAACCTAACTGTAACTCCTAACCCTAACCTTAATTCTAACCCTAACCCTATTTGTAACCCTAACCCTAAACCTAACCCCTAAGCCTAAAATAGCCTTTTTCCTTGTGGGGACCGGCAAAATGTCCCCACTTGTCCAAATGTTCCTTGTTTTACTATCCTTGTGAGCACTTCTGGTACCCACAAGGATATTTAAACAAACACACACACAAACACACGCACAAACACACAAGCCGAAGTCTACTCCCCTTCGCCGGTGATTGGTCAACAGTACTACTCCTAGTCGGAGTGGGAACTATGGACAAGATTCTTCAATTAAGTATTTGTTGTCATTCAACGAGACGACTAATTTTCATTCACATTTTTTCACTTGAGAAATGCTGCACCAAACATCTTAGTTCGATGTAAAATTGTGTGAAGAAGACCTCCTTGGCAAAAACGTCCAAATTAATTACAGATTTCTTGATTTATCTTAGATTAATTCGGACTATTTTGAGGAAGGCTATGTTGTTGCTATGGTGTCTCAAGAGGGACACATTTTTTATGTTTATTTTTTTAAAGCCATTTTCTTTTTTCTAAACCTAGTGTGTGGGCGCCTTTAGCCTAATGATATTCTCAGTAGCAGTCAATAAGGATCCAGGAGAGGTGAAGACAGAGAGGGCATTGTCAGAGTAGACCGTTAACCATCCGTCCTTTGCATGCGATGGGGCACGCACACACACACACACACACATGCATGCACACACACAGAGGGAGATTAAAGCTGGTTCTGTGTACGTGGTCTGATTTGTTCCGTTGGCTGCACTTGAAAAGCTCTGTGTGGAACCAACTTCCTCTTACAAAACACAACCGTTTGTGTTTGTGTGTGAGTGTGAATATGTGTGTGTATTGCAAGCATCGGGGCTCTGTTAAAAGACGTTATCAGAATGACGTTTCACTCATTCACGACTGAGGTTAGAGCTGGGAACGAAAGATTCATAACTGTCTGTCATTTTATTTCCTAAAGTAATTTGTTATATGAGGAAATATTGATCATACTTTACGATGTCAAGAAGTAGGCTAGAGGAAATAAATGAAAGAGAGTGGTTATATTAAATTATCAATGTAATTGTATAACCAATAGGGTAAATTGAGATTTGGTTGTCTTTTTTTAGACAGGCCGGGCCAAGACAAAGCCTTGCATGCATCACATTCTATTTCCTGGCTTACTGGAAAACAGTCTTTTACTTAAAGATCTGAAACTAGAATCCTCAAGTTACCTTCCTCTGTCCTTCAACTCACTTTTGTGTAATTTAAAATGTTGATGTATATTTTAATTTAACTCAATGAAAATTGCTGTGACGGTATAACAAAATAGAATCACTAAATGTGTTAATTATGTACTGTAAACAACAGCTAGATAAAAAAAAACTTTGCAGTGTCCAATGCACACATACACACACACTACTCACCCATGTGGAACAAATAAACGCTGTCAGCATAAAATCCCCCTGGATCATCACTGTGTGTGCGATTGGCTCAACTCAAACTCTACCTTTCCTCTTAATTGTTTGTTTATCGTTTGTGTTTTAATTTTGATTGGCTGCTCTGCCAGGGAATTTGGGAAACAATTCCGATTCCCACATCGGAGCAAAGAGAGGGGAACAAAAGCACTTTGATAGCTTCCAGACGGAACGCTCCCATGGAATAATGACGCTTTCTATTCCATAATTACTGGGCCACCACAGCTATTGTGTGTGTTTGTGTGAGCGTGTGTGTGTGTGTGTGTGTGTGTGTGTGTGTGTGCAAGCATGCGTGTGTGTGTGTGTGTGTGTGTGTGTGTGCAAGCATGCGTGTGTGTGTGTGTGTGTGTGTGTGTGTGTGTGTGTGTGTGCAAGCATGCGTGTGTGTGTGTGTGTGTGTGTGTGTGCAAGCATGCGTGTGTGTGTGTGTGTGTGTGTGTGTGTGTGTGTGCAAGCATGCGTGTGTGTGTGCGTGTACTCATAGAACCTCTCAGCAGGGCTGGGCTCATTAAAATAGGATAAGCAGTACATTGTTTGCCAAGTGAAGATGAGAAACACTGTGAAATGAACAGTTAAATATTCTGTAAACTGAGATATTAAGCTTGTGTTTTTAGAGATTTCTATGATATTTAGTTAAACTGTAGAGAACGACCATCCTATGATGTTCAGGGATTTTAAACACAAATGAACATCTTTCACATTTGTCCTCCCGTGTGCTATTAACCTTATGACCTGCCTATGTGTAACCTCTGACCTCTCTGAACCCCCTCTCAGGTGCTCGCATCATCATGGCGTGTAGAGACATGGAGAAGGCGGAGGGCGCCAGGAAAGAGATCACAGAAGATTGTGGAAATGAAAACATTGTCATTCACAAACTGGATCTGTCTGACACCAAGTCTATCAGAGAGTTCGCTGAGCTGATTAACAAAGGTATGTAACATTCAGGGTATAGGAATGGATGGATGGATGGATGGATGGATGGATAGATAGATAGCTGGAGGGAGGGAAAGCTTTTGCAGTGACTGTTTTTCTTGTGTTTGCAGAGGAGAAGCAAGTCAATATCCTGATCAACAACGCTGGCATCATGATGTGTCCCTACTCTAAGACCAAGGACGGCTTCGAGATGCAGTTTGGAGTCAACCACCTGGGTAAGATAAATCAATCAATCAACTTGTATTCATGTAGCCCCTTTCATAATGCATTTGCCATAAAATGCTGAGGTGCAACCAAAGCTTAAACCCTTCCCCATAGTAAGCTGGTAGTGGGAAGGGAAAAACCCCTAGACGATTCAACGTTCCATTACTTATTAAGCTATATACAGTGGGGAGAACAAGTATTTGATACACTGCCGATTTTGCAGGTTTTCCTACTTACAAAGCATGTAGAGGTCTGTAATTTTTATCATAGGTACACTTCAACTGTGAGAGACGGAATCTAAAACAAAAATCCAGAAAATCACATTGTATGATTTTTAAGTAAATAATTTGCATTTTATTGCATGACATAAGTATTTGATCGCCTACCAACCAGTAAGAATTCCGGCTCTCACAGACCTGTTAGTTTTTCTTTAAGAAGCCATCCTGTTCTCCACTCATTACCTGTATTAACTGCACCTGTTTGAACTTGTTACCTGTATAAAAGACACCTGTCCACACACTCAATCAAACAGACTCCAACCTCTCCACAATGGCCAAGACCAGAGAGCTGTGTAAGGACATCAGGGATACAATTGTAGACCTGCACAAGGCTGGGATGGGCTACAGGACAATAGGCAAGCAGCTTGGTGAGAAGGCAACAACTGTTGGCCCAATTATTAGAAAATTGAAGAAGTTCAAGATGACGGTCAATCACCCTCAGTCTGGGGCTCCATGCAAGATCTCACCTCGTGGGGCATCAATGATCATGAGGAAGGTGAGGGATCAGCCCAGAACTACACGGCAGGACCTGGTCAATGACCTGAAGAGAGCTGGGACCACAGTCTCAAAGAAAACCATTAGTAACACACTACACCGTCATGGATTTAAATCCTGCAGCGCACGCAAGGTCCCCCTGCTCAAGCCAGCGCATGTCCAGGCCCGTCTGAAGTTTGCCAATGACCATCTGGATGATCCAGAGGAGGAATGGGAGAAGGTCATGTGGTTTGATGAGACAAAAATATAGCTTTTTGGTCTAAACTCCACTCGCCGTGTTTGGAGGAAGAAGAAGGATGAGTACAACCCCAAGAACACCATCCCAACCGTGAAGCATGGAGGTGGAAACATCATTCTTTGGGGATGCTTTTCTGCAAAGGGGACAGGACGACTGCACCGTATTGAGGGGAGGATGGATGGGGCCATGTATCGCGAGATCTTGGCCAACAACCTCCTTCCCTCAGTAAGAGCATTGAAGATGGGTCGTGGCTGGGTCTTCCAGCATGACAACGACCCGAAACACACAGCCAGGGCAACTAAGGAGTGGCTCCGTAAGAAGTATCTCAAGGTCCAGGAGTGGCCTAGCCAGTCTCCAGACCTAAACCCAATAGAAAATCTTTGGAGGGAGCTGAAAGTCCGTATTGCCCAGCGACAGCCCCAAAACCTGAAGGATCTGGAGAAGGTCTGTATGGAGGAGTGGGCCAAAATCCCTGCTGCAGTGTGTGCAAACCTGGTCAAGACCTACAGGAAACGTATGATCTCTGTAATTGCAAACAAAGGTTTCTGTACCAAATATTAAGTTCTGCTTTTCTGATGTATCAAATACTTATGTCATGCAATAAAATGCAAATTAATTACTTAAAAATCATACAATGTGATTTTCTGGATTTTTGTTTTAGATTCAGTCTCTCACAGTTGAAGTGTACCTATGTTAAAAATTGCAGACCTCTATATGCTTTGTAAGTAGGAAAACCTGCAAAATCGGCAGTGTATCAAATACTTGTTCTCCCCACTCAAAAGTCAAAAGTTTGGACACACCTACTCATTCAAGGGTTTTTCTTTATTTGTAAAATGTTCTACATTGTAGAATAATAGTGAAGACATCAAAACCATGAAATAACACATATGGAATCATGTAGTAACTAAAAAAGTGTTAAACAAATCAAAATATATGTTATATTTGAGAGTCTTCAAATAGCCACCCTTTGCCTTGATGACAGCTTTGCACACTATTGGCATTCTCTCAACCAGCTTCATGAGGTAGTCACCTGGAATGCATTTCAATTAACAGGCGTGCCTTCTTAAAAGTTACTTTGTGGAATTTAATTTCCTTCTTAATGCGTTTGAGCCAATCAGTTGTGTTGTGACAAGGTAGGTGGGGTATACAGAAGGTAGCCCTATTTGGTAAAAGACCAAGTCCATATTATGCCAAGAACAGCTCAAATAAGCAAAGAGAAACGACAGTCCATCACTTCTTTAAGACATGAAGGTCAGTCAATCCAGAACATTTCAAGAACTTTGAAAGTTTCTTCAAGTACAGTCGCAAAAACCATCAAGCGCTATGATGAAACTGTCTCTCATGAGGACCGCCACAGGAATGGAAGACCCAGAGTTACCTCTGCTGCAGAGGATAAGTTCATTAGAGTTACCAGCCTCAGAAATTGCAGCCAAATGTGTCCTTTGGTCTGGAGTCCAAATTTGAGATTTTTGGTTCAAACCGCCATGTCTTTGTGAGACACGGTGTGGGTGAACGAATGATCTCCGCATGTGTATTTCCCACCGTAAAGCACGGAGGAGGAGGTGTTCTGGTGTGGGGGTGCTTTGCTGGTGACACTGTCTGTGATTTATTTAGAATTCAAGGCACACTTCACCAGCATGGCTACCACAGTATTCTGCAGTGATAAGCCATCCCATCTGGTTTGTGCTTAATGGGACTATCATTTGATTTTCAACAGGACAATGACCCACATGCCTCCAGGCTATGTAAGGGCTATTTTACCAAGAAGGAGAGTGATGGAGTGCTGCATCAGATGACCTGGCCTCCACAATCCCCCGACATCAACCCAATTGAGATGGTTTGGGATGAGTCGGATGACAGAATGAAGGAAAAGAAGCTGGTTGAGAGAATGCCGAGAGTGTGCAAAGCTGTCATCAAGGCAAAGAGTGGCTATTTGAAGAATCTCAAATATAAAATATATTTTGATTTGTTTAACACTTATTTGGTTACTACATAATTCCATATGTGTTATTTCATAGTTTTGATGTCTTCACTATTATTCTACAATGTAAAAATAAAGAAAAACCCCTGAATGGTAAGGGGTGTCCAAACTTTGACTGGTACTGTATGTATATATATATATATACAGTGGAGAAAAAAAGTATTTAGTCAGCCACCAATTGTGCAAGTTCTCCCACTTAAAAAGATGAGAGAGGCCTGTCATTTTCATCATAGGTACACGTCAACAATGACAGACAAAATTAGGAAAAAAAATTCCAGAAAATCACATTGTAGGATTTTTAATGAATTTATTTGCAAATTATGGTGGAAAATAAGTATTTGTTCAATAACAAAAGTTTCTCAATACTTTGTTATATACCCTTTGTTGGCAATGACACAGGTCAAACGTTTTCTGTAAGTCTTCACAAGGTTTTCACACACTGTTGCTGGTATTTTGGCCCATTCCTCCATGCAGATCTCCTCTAGAGCAGTGATGTTTTGGGGCTGTCGCTGGGCAACACGGACTTTCAACTCCCTCCAATGATTTTCTATGGGGTTGAGATCTGGAGACTGGCTAGGCCACTCCAGGACCTTGAAATGCTTCTTACGAAGCCACTCCTTCGTTGCCCGGGCGGTGTATTTGGGATCATTGTCATGCTGAAAGACCCAGCCACGTTTCATCTTCAATGCCCTTGCTGATGGAAGGTGGTTTTCACTCAAAATCTCACGATACATGGCCCCATTCATTCTTTCCTTTACACGGATCAGTCATCCTGGTCCCTTTGCAGAAAAACAGCCCCAAAGCATGATGTTTCCACCCCCATGCTTCACAGTAGGTATGGTGTTCTTTGGATGCAACTCAGCATTCTTTGTCCTCCAAACACGACGAGTTGAGTTTTTACCAAAAAGTTCTATTTTGGTTTCATCTGACCATATGACATTCTCCCAATCCTCTTCTGGATCATCCAAATGCACTCTAGCAAACTTCAGATGGGCCTGGACATGTACTGGCTTAAGCAGGGGGACACGTCTGGGCACTGCAGGATTTGAGTCCCTGGTGGCGTAGTGTGTTACTGATGGTAGGCTTTGTTACTTTGGTCCCAGCTCTCTGCAGGTCATTCACTAGGTCCCCCCGTGTGGTTCTGGGATTTTTGCTCACCGTTTTTGTGATCATTTTGACCCCACGGGGTGAGATCTTGCGTGGAGCCCCAGATCGAGGGAGATTATCAATGGTCTTGTATGTCTTCCATTTGCTAATAATTGCTCCCACAGTTGATTTCTTCAAACCAAGTTGCTTACCTATTGCATATTCAGTCTTCCCAGCCTGGTGCAGGTCTACAATTTTGTTTCTGGTGTCCTTTGACAGCTCTTTGGTCTTGGCCATAGTGGAGTTTGGAGTGTGACTGTTTGAGGTTGTGGACAGGTGTCTTTTATACTGATAACAAGTTCAAACAGGTGCCATTAATACAGGTAACGAGTGGAGGACAGAGGAGCCTCTTAAAGAAGAAGTTACAGGTCTGTGAGAGCCAGAAATCTTGCTTGTTTGTAGGTGACCAAATACTTATTTTCCACCATAATTTGCAAATAAATTCATTAAAACTCCTACAATGTAATTTTCTGGAGAAAAAAAATCTCAATTTGTCTGTCATAGTTGACGTGTACCTATGATGAAAATTACAGGCCTCTCTCATCTTTTTAAGTGGGAGAACTTGCACAATTGGTGGCTGACTAAATACTTTTTGCCCCACTGTATATATACACACACTAGGCCTACTCGTGTGTATCTGTGTTATCAGATTAGCTAGATTAAATCAGTGCAGGCATGTTCTTAAGCAGGCTAACATGGTATATTAGCCCCTATTTCCTTCCTAAATGGAGAACTAATTAGGGGCTACCTTACATGGCTGTAGTAATTGCTCTCTGTCTCCGGCAGTAAAGCTATTAGCAGTCACAGATTAGGACGGAAATTCAATCTGATTTGAATGGAAGTGAGTCTGTGACTTTTGCTGAAGTTCAGTTTCTGTAAAAACTGTTTGAATTCTCGCCATACATCCTTGGTCCGTAGATATACACACACTGATGAACTATTCATACTGAAGAGGACAGAATTAAGGACAGTTCATTCCCAGTCTTACAGATAACATAAACATTCTTATGCATGCACGCGCGCACACGCACACACACACACACACACACACACACACACACACACACACACACACACACACACACACACACACACACACACACACACACACACACACACACACACACACACACACACCCTGACAACATGCACATTTGCCAGAAAGAACGCACACACACAGCTCATTGATCCTTCCCTAACCTCTGACTTCCTGTAGGTCACTTCCTGATGACCAACCTGTTGTTGGACCTGATTAAGCGCTCGGCGCCAGCCCGCATCATTAACGTGTCGTCAGTGGCTCACACCTGGACCAGCATGAGACTGGACGACATCAACAGTGAGAAGAGCTACGACCAGGTCAAGGCCTATGGACAGAGCAAACTGGCCAATGTCCTCTGCACACGCTCACTGGCCAAACGACTGCAGGGTAAGAGCTGCACTCGACAGCCATGTCCGACAATGGCCGAACTGGAGAATGGGAGTTGACTCAAAAAATGTCCTCTTCCTCATAATCTCCACAGGATGTTTAATGTAGTCACCTCTGTGTGTGTGTGTGTATTAATAACAGGATGCTGTACTGTGTCCCACACATAGACTGCGTCCTGTTAAGATCCCTCATATAGACCATGTCATGTTTTCGCTCCAAAGCACCCTCCATGAACTCTGAAATGGACTTTGTTCATTTAGGCCACTGCATGTTAGTTTCTCCAACTTGAAGACTCTCTCAAACCTCCTCTGTTAGCTACTCAGAATTAGATGATCTATGGATAACCCTGTATACCTACAAACCTAAGATTGATCAAATATCTGACCCTGTAACAGTGGCTAGAAGCAACTTGTTCCTACTACTCATCATGACACGACTGAACGTCCAGTTTATGTGTGTTATGTGCAGGCACTGGTGTGAGTGTGTTCTCCCTCCATCCGGGCGTGGTCCAGTCAGAACTGTGGAGACACCTGAACAGTCCTGTCCAGGTAGCGGTCAAGGTGTTCCGGCCATTCACTAAGTCCGCTGTAGAGGGAGCTCAGACCTCCATATACTGTGCTGTGGAGCCAGGACTGGAGAAGGAGAGTGGAGGATACTACAGGTACACACACACACGCATGCACGCACATACTGTTAGATTTTGTGAAAGTGTAACTTACAGTGTTAATCAGGTAAGTTATTGTATACCTGCTCATTGACACTCATTGTGTTTGTGTGTGAACAGTGACTGTGCACCTGCGAGGTGCTCCAGGACAGCCTCTGATGACGACTTGGCCCAGAAACTGTGGGAGCTGAGCTGCAAGATGCTGGCCATCACCTGGGAGTAAACACACGACACTAGGCTGCATCTCAAATGGCACCCTATTCCTCATGTAGTGCACTGAATACATTCCGGATGTAGTGCACAACGTGGCTTTAGCCAACAGTAGGGCACTGTATGGCAAAAATGCTATTTGATATTTACCCAGTGTATTTCTACAGGTAGTATATTCTCACTATGTAGATTACAATGTGTAAAGAGCATTACTACTGTATGTGTGTATATATATACAGTGAGGGAAATAAGAATTTGATCCCCTGCTGATTTTGTACGTTTGCCCACTGACAAAGAAATGATCAGTCTATAATTTGAATGGTAGGTTTATTTGAACAGTGAGAGACAGAATAACAACAAAAAATTCCAGAAAAACGCATGTCAAAAATGTTATGAATTGAATTGCATTTTAATAAGGGAAATAAGTATTTGACCCCCTCTCAATCAGAAAAATGTCTGGCTCCCAGGTGTCTTTTATACAGGTAACGAGCTGAGATGAGGAGCACACTCTTAAAGGGAGTGCTCCTAATCTCAGTTCGTTACCTGTATAAAAGACACCTGTCCACAGAAACAATCAATCATTTACATTACAGTCATTTAGCAGACGCTCTTATCCAGAGTGACTTACAGTTAGTGAATACATTTTTTTTTTGATACTGGCCCCCCGTGGGAATCGAACCCACAACCCTGGCGTTGCAAACGCCATGCTCTATCAACTGAGCTACATCCCTGCCGGCCATTCCCTCCCCTACCCTGGACCAATTGTGCGCCGCCCATGAGTCTCCCAGTCACGGCCGGCTGCGACAGAGCCTGGATTCGAACCAGGATCTCTAGTGGCACAGTTAGCACTGCGATGCAGTGCCTTAGACCACTGCGCCACTCAGGAGACATATCAATCAATCAGATTCCAAACTCTCCACCATGGCCAAGACCAAAGAGCTCTCCAAGGATGTCAGGGACAAGATTGTAGACCTACACAAGGCTGGAATGGGCTACAAGACCATCGTCAAGCATCTTGGTGAGAAGGTGACAACAGTTGATGAGATTATTCGCAAATGGAAGAAACACAAAAGAACTGTCAATCTCCCTCGGCCTGGGGCTCCATGCAAGATCTCACCTCGTGGAGTTGCAATAATCATGAGAACGGTGAGGAATCAGCCCAGAACTACACGGGAGGATCTTGTCAATGATCTCAAGGCAGCTGGGACCATAGTCACCAAGAAAACAATTGGTAACACACTACGCCGGGAAGGACTGAAATCCTGCAGTGCCCGCAAGGTCCCCCTGCTCAAGAACGCACATATACAGGGCCGTCTGAAGTTTGCCAATGAACATCTGAATGATTCAGAGGAGAACTGGGTGAAAGTGTTGTGGTCAGATGAGACCAAAATCGAGCTCTTTGGCATCAACTCAACTCGCCGTGTTTGGAGGAGGAGGAATGCTGCCTATGACCCCAAGAACACCATCCCCACCGTCAAACATGGTGGTGGAAACATTATGCTTTGAAGGTGTTTTTCTGCTAAGGGGACAGGACAACTTCACCGCATCAAAGGGACGATGGATGGGGCCATGTACCGTCAAATGTTGGGTGAGAACCTCCTTCCCTCATCCAGGGCATTGAAAATGGGTCGTGGATGGGTATTCCAGCATGACAATGACCCAAAACACACGGCCAAGGCAACAAAGGAGTGGCTCAAGAAGAAGCACATTAAGGTCCTGGAGTGGCCTAGCCAGTCTCCAGACCTTAATTCCATAGAAAATCTGTGGAGGGAGCTGAAGGTTCGAGTTGCCAAACGTCAGCCTCGAAACATTAATGACTTGGAGAAGATCTGCAAAGAGGAGTGGGACAAAATCCCTCCTGAGACATGTGCAAACTTGGTGGCCAACTACAAGAAACGTCTGACCTCTGTGATTGCCAACAAGGGTTTTGCCACCAAGTACTAAGTCATGTTTTGCAGAGGGGTCAAATACTTATTTCCCTCATTAAAATGCAAATCAATTTATAACATTTTTGACATGCGTTTTTCTGGATTTTTGTTGATGTTATTCTGTCTCTCACTGTTCAAATAAACCTACCATTAAAATTATAGACTGATCATTTCTTTGTCAGTGGGCAAACGTACAAAATCAGCAGGGGATCAAATATTTTTTCCCCTCACTGTATATATATATATATATATATGTATATATATATACATACAGTTGAAGTCGGATACATTTAAGTTTTTCACAATTCCTGACATTTAATCCTAGTGAAAATTCCCTGTTTTAGGTCAGTTAGGATCACCACTTTATTTTAAGAATGTGAAATGTCAGAATAATAGTAGAGAGAATGATTTCTTTCAGCTTTTATTTCTTTCATCATATTCCCAGTGGGTCAGAAGTTTACATACACTCAATTAGTATTTGGTAGCATTCCCTTTAAATTGTTTAATTTGGGTCAAACGTTTCGGGTAGACTTCCACAAGCTTCCTACAATAAATTGGGTGAATGTTGGCCCATTCCCCCTGACAGAGCTGGTGTAACTGAGTCAGGTTTGTAGGCCTCCTTGCTCACACACGCTTTTTCAGTTCTGCCCACAAATGTTCTGTAGGATTGAAATCAGGGCTTTGTGATGGCCACTCCAATACCTTGACTTTGTTGTCCTTAAGCCATTTTGCCACAACTTTGGAAGTATGCCTGAGGTCATTGTCCATTTGGAAGGCACATTTGCGACCAAGCTTTAACTTCCTGACGTCTTGAGATGTTGCTTCAATATATCCACATAATTTTCCTTCCTCATGATGCCATCTATTTTGTGAAGTGCATCAGTCCCTCCAGCAGCAAAGCACCCCCACAGCATGATGCTGCCACCCCCGTGCTTCAGGGTTGGGATTATGTTCATCGGCTAGCAAGTACCCCCTTTTTCCTCCAAACATAACGATGGTCATTATGGCCAAACAGTTCTATTTTTGTTTCGTCAGACCAGAGGACATTTCTCAAAAAATTAAGATCTTTGTCCCCATGTGCAGTTGCAAACCGTAGTCTGGCTTTTTTATGGCGGTTTTGGAGCAGTGGCTTCTTCCTTGCTGAGCGGCTTTCAGGTTATGTCGATATAGGACTCGTTTTACTGTGGATATAGATACTTTTGTACCTGTTTCCTCCAGCATCTTCACAAGGTCCTCTGCTGTTGTTCTGGGATTGATTTGCACTTTTCGCACCAAAGTACGTTCATCTCTAGGAAACAGAACGCGTCTCCTTCCTGAGCGGTATGACGGCTGCGTGGTTCCATGGTGTTTATACTTGCGTACTATTGTTTGTAGAGATGAAAGGGGTACCTTCAGGCATTTGGAAATTGCTCCCAAGGATGAACCAGACTTGTGGAGGTCTACAAATTGTTTTCTGAGGTCTTGGCTGATTTCATTTGATTTTCCCATGATGTCAAGCAAAGAAGTTTGAAGTTAGGCCTTGAAATACATCCACAGGTACACCTCCAATTGACTCAAATGATGTCAATTAGCCTATCAGAAGCTTCTAAGGCCATGACATCATTTTCTGGAATTTTCCAAGCTGTTTAAAGGCACATTCAACTTAGTGTATGTAAATTTCTGACCCACTGGAATTGTGATACAGTGAATTATAAGTGAAATAATCTGTCTGTAAACAATTGTTGGTTGGAAAACGTACTTGTGTCATGCACAAAGTAGATGTCCTAACCGACTTGCCAAAACTATAGTTTAACAAGAAATTTGTGGAGTGGTTGAAAAACGAGTTTAAATGACTCCAACCTAAGTGTATGTAAACTTCCGACTTCAACTGTATATTATAGTGTTACTGTAGCTGTATTTAAACCATGAGTAGCTATACTTTCATAAACAGACAGAAAAACAGATTTGTTGAGGACTGAATAAAGACAATGGTTGTGACTCGTGTCTCAAATCCTGTTCCCCATATAGTGGCCAGCTTTTGGCCCGAGCCCTGTGTAGACGGAGATGTCCTGTTTCAAAACTCCGAAAATACATCCTTTCTGTTCCTCCCTTTTCAGACATGAAGGCTGCATTTACAATTACTAGCAAAAGAGCTGATTTGATTAGCCAATTACGGGGAAAATATTCAGAATTGGGCTGTCTGTTTAAACGCAGCCTAAGGGTTCAATTCAATGTGTAGCGCAGAAGATCAGCGTTACAGCGGGATTCACCTTTAAAGGCAATTTTTCCGCGTTCGCAGAGACTGCATTCACGGAAAAACGCTGAATATGTCGGCTCAATCGGAAATTACCTTTCAATTTAAACTGCGCTACAATGCAGATCTTCCGCGCTACGGATTGAATCGAGCCCTTAGGCTGTGTTAACACAGACAGCCCAATTCTGTTATTTTGCCCAGTTACTGGCAAAAGAGCTGATCTGATCGGTCAAAAGACTTAGTGAATAAAAGATCAGAATTGGTCTGCCTGTGGTAGACGCAGCCTATGTTAGATGGCATTGGATTTCATTTTGTAGCACATATTATTAAAGGTATTGTATCAATATGTTGTAGCCTATGGCATTGTATTAGACGGCATTGTATTTTTACAGTAAAAGTACAATCTGTTAGAATTATTTGTAACAATGTGATGTATATTTTTGTAATAGCTGGATGCACTCTTGCATTTTGGAAGTGGTTATATTCCTATCTTCTATGGCTGCGTTTAGACAGGCAGCTCAATTCTGATATTTTTTTAACTAATTGGTCTTTTGCCCAATCAAATCAGCTCGGAAAAATATCTGATGTGAAAAGATCTGATATGACTGGTCAAAAGACCAACTACTGGAAAAAATATCAGAATTGAACGCAGCCTATTTCATAAGGGTGGTGTTCTTGCTTGAGATCTGCACGCTGAACTCTGTCGAAGTTACACACACTTATTTCTACGGTCTTTCTGAATGGCCTGTAACAGAAGAATACTATGACAAATGACAAACCATATTCAACCACTTAGAGAAAAAGTTGTTTATAGAGAGTGACAGTTGAACTGTAGGCCTACCACTGTTATCAGGCAGGATTAGGCCTGGCTACACGTATGGTGGAATTTGCCTTTGTACCCCCGGGCCTGAGTGTTTAAGCTTAGCCCGGGACATTAATGAGTGAGTTTATGGACTGCCCACACACATACTCACTGTCACGCCCTGGCTCTGGGGACACTGTTATGTTGAGCCAGGGTGTGTAGATCTATGTATTCTATTTCTATGTTGGCCTGAGTGACTCCCAATCAGAGGCAACGAGTGTCAGCTGGGGCTGGTTGTCTCTGATTGGGAGCCATATTTAAACTGTCTGTTTTCCCGTTGTGTTTGTGGGTTCTTGTTCGTGTTGGTTTGTGTTAGACCGTGAACTGTCACGTTATCGTTTTGTTGTTTTGATCGTGTTCATAAATAAAGAGTATGTTCGTCTGCAACGCTGCGCCTTGGTCCTCATCTGTTCCCGACGATCGTGACAGAAGAACCCACCAAAACTGGACCAAGCAGCGTGTCCAGGAGCCATCGCCAGGGGAATCGCTAGCAGATCTCCGTGGCAACCTCGACTGGGTCAAGCCTAGTGAGGAGCAGAGAGGGTGGACTTGGGAACAGTTGAGGAAGAGCTTCGACTGGGTCAAGCCAAATGAGGAGCTGAATGGCGGGAGTTGGAAGCAGAAGAGCGAGAGTTGGGCGAGAACTATAGAGGCCTGGCCCACGGGGAAGAGAGACCCCCAGAAAAATTTTAGGGGGGGGCTCACGACGTCGGGGCAGCAGGAGGCCGCGATAGAGCGGTCCAGCGGGTTGGCAGAGGAGGCCGCCAGGTTACGGGGGCCACTGGTCGAAGAGGGGATGGAAGGTGTAGAGGCACGGCGAGAGGTACTGGGGTGTGTTACCAGTCCGGTCCGGCCCGTTCCAGATCCCGGTGTAGGGCCAGTGGTGTGTGTCCCCAGTACGGTCCGGTCTGTTCCTGCTCCTCGCACCAAGCCTACGGTGCGCGTCGCCAGCCCGGCCCGGCCTGCTCCTGCCCCTCGCACCAAGCCTACGGTGCGCTTCACCAGCCCGGCCCGGCCTGTTCCTGCTCCCCGCACCAAGCCTATGGTGCGCGTCGCCAGCCCGGTCCGGCCTGTTCCTGCCACTCGCACCAAGCCAGGGGTGCGCATCGTCAGCCCGGTCCGGTCCGCTCCTGCTTCCCGCACCAAGCCAATGGTGCGCGTCGCCAGCCCGGTTCGGCCCGCTCCTGCTCCTCACACCAAGCCAGTGGTGTGGGTCGTCAGTCCAGCACGGCCCGTGCCTGTTCTCCACACCAAGCCAGTGGTGGGCGTCGTCAGTCCGGCACGGCCCGTGCCTGTTCCACTGGTGCCTGGTCCGGCACCGGTCAGATGCGTTACGCCGGAGCTAGAGCAATCCGCTCCATCAGTGTGCAGTCCAGCTCCGGTCAGCGGGGCCAGACCGGACCAGGGGTACTTTGGGGGGTTGGAGAGGGAGTGGGGATCAGGCCCGGAGCCGGATCCGCCGCCAAGGCGGAGTGCCCACCCGGTCCCTCCCCTGTGGTATTTAGTTGGCGCGGTCGGAGTCCGCGCCTTTAGGGGGGGGTACTGTCACGCCCTGGCTCGGGGGACACTGTTATGTTGAGCCAGGGTGTGTAGATCTATGTATTCTATTTCTATGTTGGCCTGAGTGACTCCCAATCAGAGGCAACGAGTGTCAGCTGGGGCTGGTTGTCTCTGATTGGGAGCCATATTTAAACTGTCTGTTTTCCCGTTGTGTTTGTGGGTTCTTGTTCGTGTTGGTTTGTGTTAGACTGTGAACTGTCACGTTATCGTTTTGTTGTTTTGATCGTGTTCATAAATAAAGAGTATGTTCGTCTGCAACGCTGCGCCTTGGTCCTCATCTGTTCCCGACGATCGTGACACTCACATACAGGTATGTACGCACTCACACACATGCACACATAGAAACACACACACACACATCCCATGATGATCAATCCCATGATGAAGTTTTGATGCATGAAAATCACCCCTGGGTGGTCTTTCTCATAAAAAAAGAAAAACTACAAAATTGGAATGTGTATGATTTTATTTTTAAAAAATTGTCATTTAGCAGCCACTCTTATCCAGAGCAATTTACAGTAGTGAGTGCATACATTTTCATATTTTGTTTGTACTGGTCCCCCGTGAGACGTGAACCCACAACCCAGGTGTTGCAAGTTCCATGCTCTACCAACTGAGCCACATGGGTGTTATTGTCAGTGTTATTGAATGTTGAGTGTAATAAACGATAAATTAACAATTGATCATCTCTTATCAATGACTAATCTCGGTTAACCCAGAAGTAAAATCTTGCGTAATTTGTTCAGCTGCGTGATTAACTTCTGGGTCTATACGTGTTAGAAATGGAGAGTTCCGGGGGATTGTGAAGTCTCCAGCCTCGCAAAAGGAAACTCTCAGCCAAATCCATCAACTGATTTCCTGGTCCTCACTCTATGCAAATTGCTTGACAGCTATTGTTTCAAAATAATATAAATGTATTTATTTAAAAACTGTAATATCATATGTTTCACAGTGAACAAGAACATGGATAACATATAGTTAGCTGGGTTTTCCGTGCATCAGCAATACAGAACAGCAACCTCTGGTAAGATCAAGGGAGATGGGTTGTATGTCTTTGTCAACAGCAGCTGGTTGCCGATCGCTAATATTAAGGAAGTCTCAAGGTTTTGCTTGCCTGAGATAGAGGAGAGATGAGAGAGGAGAGGAGATGAGAGAGGAGAGAGAGAGAAATCTCAGTAACAAAAATAATAGTGTGCCAAAAAAGGTCCAGTTGCCAGGACCACAAATACAAATTCCATCTAGACACCGTTGCACAAAAAACTGTACATACCTCGGCCTAAACATCAGCGCCACAGGTAACTTCCACAAAGCTGTGAATGATCTGAGAGACAAGGCAAGAAGGGCCTTCTATGCCATCAAAAGGAACATAAAATTTGACATACCAATTAGGATCTGGCTAAACATACTTGAATCAGTTATAGAACCCATTGCCCTTTATGGTTGTGAGGTCTGGGGTCCGCTTACCAACCAAGAATTCACAAAATGGGACAAACACTAAATTGAGACTCTGCATGCAGAATTCTGCAAAAATATCCTCTGTGTACAACTTAAACACCAAATAATGCATGCAGAGCAGAATTAGGCCGATACCTGCTAATGATCAAAATCCAGAAAAGAGCCATTCAATTCTACAACCACCTAAAAGGAAGTGATTCCCAAACCTTCCATAACAAAGCCATCGCCTACAGAGAGATTAACTTGGAGAAGAGTCCCCTAAGCAAGCTGGTCCTGGGGCTCTGTTCACAAACACAAACAGACCCCACAGAGCCCCAGGACAGCAACACAATTAGACCCAACCAAATAACCAAAAGATAATTACTTGACACATTGGAAAGAATTAACAAAAAAACAGAGCAAACTAGAATGCTATTTGGTCCTAAACAGAGAGTACACAGTGGCAGAATACCTGACCACTGTGACTGACCCAAACATAAGGAAAACTTTGACTATGTACAGACTCAGTGAGCATAGCCTTGCTATTGAGAAAGGCCGCCGTAGGCAGACCTGGCTCTCAAGAGAAGACAGGCTATGTGCACACTGCCCACAAAATGAGGTGGAAACTGAGCTGCACTTCCTAACCTCCTGCCAAATGTATGACCATATTAGAGACACATATTTCCCTCAGATTACACACACCCACAAAGAACTCGAAAAAAAAAACACTGTTTGGAAAGGATGTAGCCCTGGGTAGATTTAGGCTATGCCATGTTGTCTTCAGGAGATGTTTTGTTTAATATATTTATTTCACATTAGCTGATGCAAGTCAGTGGAACAATTCCTATTCCATATGATGGGCTAACATATTATAGGATCATTTGTGTGGTTGTCTGCAAAAACAGTACTGTATTCCTCATTCTTCTTCTATTTTTCCACTTCTTCCCAATGTTGCTGGTGTAACTATTTGAAATCTAATATGCCTACTTGTGTCTTTGGAAATAAATCCCAAGAGGCTATGCAAGGTAGTCTATGTCATGGACATGTTGATTTTAAGTCATGAGAATAGGCTACATTGAAATGCCTCTTCCCTCAATTATTTTGTCATTTTAGTAGTGTGCACAAGACTCTAAATAGCTCATAAACACAAAAGATCTTGCCTATGCAGGCCTACTGTAAGATGACAAGTGTCTGCAACTAGTCAGCCTCAACCACCTTTAGATGTTTTTTGAAGGTGGGGTGACAAATAAATGAATTGTTATAGCATGAACATTTTCAAAACCCCTGCACTTGGAAACCCTATTTTAAAGGGATAGTTGACCCACATCATTTATTTCTATTTTATTTATTTATTTCTAAATAAAAATTATTAGTAGATCTTATCTCTCAATGTTCATCTCAAAGTGCACCAGATCGATGCATTTAGCTGTTCAAATTCAAAAAATGTTCTTCTGGCGAGGATCCCTCCAGACCAATAGGAGCTCAACGCATCATCATTCTGCTCTCGCGCCTGAGGGGGGACAGAGGAACACAAGGACTCATCAGCCTTAGACACAACGCAGTACAGTAGCATACAGTGCCTTGCAAAAGTATTCATCCCCCTTGGTGTTTTTCCTATTTTGTTGCATTACAACCTGTAATTTAAATGGATTTTTATTTGGATTTCATGTAATGGACATACACAAAATAGCCCAAATTGGTGAATTGAAATGCAAAAAATTACTTGTTTCAAAAGATTCTTAAAAATAAATAACGAAAAAGTGGTGTGTGCATATGTATTCACCCCCTTTGCTATGAAGCCCCTAAATAAGATCTGGTGCAACCAGTTACCTTCAGAAGTCACATAATTAGTTAAATAAAGTCCACCTGTGTGCAATCTAAGTGTCACATGATCTCAGTATATATATACACCTGTTTTGATAGGCCCCAGAGTCGGCAACACCACTAAGCAAGGGGCACCACCAAGCAAGCGGCACCATGAAGACCAAGGAGCTCTCCAAACAGGTCAGGGACAAAGTTGTGGAGAAGTACAGATCAGGGTTGGGTTATAAAAAAAATATCCGAAACTTTGAACATCCCACGGAGCACCATTAAATCCATTATAAAATTTTTTAAAGAATATGGCACCACAACAAACCTGCGAAGAGAGGGCCGCCCACCAAAACACACGGACCAGGCAAGGAGGGCATTAATCAGAGAGGCAACAAAGAGACCAAAGATAACCCTGAAGGAGCTGCAAAGCTCCACAGCGGAGATTGGAGTATCTGTCCATAGGACCACTTTAAGCCGTTAACTCCACAGAGCTGGGCTTTATGAAAGTGGCCAGAAAAAACTCTGGTCAGATTGAGCTTTTTGGCCATCAAGGAAAATGCTATGTCTGGCGCAAACCCAACACTTTGTAGCATGGTGGTGGCAGCATCATGCTGTGGGGATGTTTTCCATCGGCAGGGACTGGGAAACTGGTCAGAATTGAAGGAATGATGGCGCTAAATACAGGGAAATTCTTGAGGGAAACCTTTTTCAGTCTTACAGAGATTTGAGACTGGGACTGAGGTTCACCTTCCAGCAGGACAATGACCCTAAGCATACTGCTAAAGCAACACCCGAGTGGTTTAAGGGGAAACATATAAATGTCTTGGAATGGCCTAGTCAAAGCCCAGACCTCAATCCAATTGAGAATCTGTGGTATGACTTAAAGATTGCTGTACACCAACGGAACCCATCCAACTTGAAGGAGCTGGAGCAGTTTTGCCTTGAAGAATGGGCAGAAATCCCAGTGGCTAGATGTGCATAGCTTATAGAGACATACCCCAAGAGACTTGCAGCTTTAATTGCTGCAAAAGGTGGCTCTACAAAGTATTGAATTTGGGGAGGGGAATAGTTATGCACGCTCAAGTTTTCTGTTTTTTTTGTTTTACTTGTTGTTTGTTTCACAAAGAAAAATATTTTGTATCTTCAAAGTGGTAGGCATGTTGTGTAGATCAAATGATACAAACCCCAAAAAAATCCATTTTAATTCCAGGTTGTAAGGCAACAAAATAGGAAAAATGCCAAGGGGGGTGAATACTTTCGCAAGCCACTGTACATCCAGGGGAGGGAGTTGTCTGACTGACACTAGTCAGGTCAATGGGGTTCAATGGGCTTTTTTTAAGCAGTGGGTGGGGAACAGAGGAGGCTATTGGGAGGAGCTATAGGAGGACGGGCTAATTGTAATGTCTTGAATGGAATCAATGGAATGGTACCAAACACACAGAAACAACGTGTTTGACTCGGTTCCACTGATTCCATTCCACATGCTACCCATCCGAAACAGTTAGAAACAGTTTGTGCATATGTTATGACGACATTTTGTGACATTGTGGTCTTCGGCAAGGTTTTTTCCGGCTGTTCGTGTACATACATTTTTTTTCTCTAGGCAAGTCGAAGTCGGTAGCCGAAGTCTACACCCCTTTGTTGGTGATTAGTCAACAGTAGTGATTCTTCAATGAAGTGTTTGTTGTCATTCAACCAGAGAGGCACATTTTTTCACTTGAGGAATTGTGCACCAAAAATATTGCAACTAAGATCTCCTCGGCAATTTTAGAGTTATCTTTGATTAATTCTGACTATTTTGAGGAAGTCATCATACTGGATACAGCGTCTCAAAATGGACAAACATAGCTGGACCTACCTAACTGGCCGGGCGGCCGGACCTACCTACCTGGCAGGCCGGCCAGACCTACCTGCCCGGGCCGGCCGGATATACAGTGAATTTGGAAGGTATTCAGACCCCTTCACTTTTTCCACATTTTGTTACATTACAAACTCATTCTTAAAAAAAAAATTCCCCTCATCAATCTACACACAATACCCCATAATGACAAAGCAAAAACAGGTTTTTAGACATTTCTGCAAGTATTCAGACCCTGTAATCAAATCAAATCAAATTTTATTTGCCACATGCGCCGAATACAACAGATGTAGACATTACCGTGAAATGCTTACTTACAGCCCTTAACCAACAATGCATTCATTTTTTTTTATAAAAAAGTACAATAAAACAACAACAACAAAAAAGTGTTGAGAAAAAATGAGCAGAAGTAAAATAAAATAACAGTAGGGAGACTATATACAGGGGGGTACCGGTACAGAGTCAATGTGCGGGGGCACCGGCTAGTTGAGGTAGTTGAGGTAATATGTACATGTGGGTAGAGTTAAAGTGACTATGCATAAATAATTAACAGAGTAGCAGCAGCGTAAAAAGATGGGGTGGGGGTGGGGGGCAGTGCAAATAGTCCGGGTAGCCATGATTAGCTGTTCAGGAGTCTTATGGCTTGGGGGTAGAAGCTGTTGAGAAGCCTTTTGGACCTAGACTTGGCGCTCCGGTACCGCTTGCCGTGCGGTAGCAGAGAGAACAGTCTATGACTAGGGAGGCTGGAGTCTTTGACAATTTTGAGGGCCTTCCTCTGACACCGCCTGGTATAGAGGTCCTGGATGGCAGGAAGCTTGGCCCCAGTGATGTACTGGGCCGTACACACTACCCTCTGTAGTGCCTTGCGGTCGGAGGCCGAGCAGTTGCCATACCAGGCGGTGATGCAACCAGTCAGGATGCTCTCGATGGTGCAGCTGTATAACTTTTTGAGAAATCAGTACTTTGTTGAAGCACCTTTGGCAACGATTACAGCCTTGAATATTTTTGGGTATAACGATACAATCTTGGCACACCTGTATTTAGGGAGTTTCTCTCATTCCTCTCTGCAGATCCTCTCAAGCTCTGTCAGGTTGAATGGGGAGCGTTGCTGCACAGCTATTTTTAGGTCTCTCCAGAGATGTTCGATCAGGTTCAAGTCCAGGCTCTGGCTGGCCACTCAAGAACATTCAGAGACTTGTTCCGAAGCCATTCCTGCGTTGTCTTGGCTGTGTGCTTAGGGTCGTTGTCCTGTTAGAAGGTGAATCTTCGCCCCAGTCTGAAGTCCTGAGCGTTCTGGAGCAGGTTTTCATCAAGGATCTCTGTACTTTGCTCCGTTTATCTTTGCCTTGATCCTGACTAGTCTCCCAGTCCCTGCCGCTGAAAAACATCCCCACAGCATGGTGCTGCCAGGTTTCTTCTAGATGTGACGCTTGGCATTCAGGCCAAAGAGTCTTGGTTTCATCAGACCAGAGAATCTTGTTTCTCATGGTCTGTGAGTCTTTAAGTGCCTTTTGGCAAACTCCAAGCGGCCTGTCATGTGCCTTTTACTGAGGAGTGGCTTCCATCTGGCCACTCTACTATAAAGGTCTGATTGGTGGAGTGCTGCAGAGATGGTTGTCCTTCTGGAAGGTTCTCCCATCTCCACAGAGGAATTTTAGAGCTCTGTCAGAGTGATCGGGACCAACCGACCTGGCCAGCCGGGCCTATCTACCTGGCAGGCCGGCCTGATGGACCTACCTACCTGGCCAGCAGATCTGTCCCATCTGGCCGGCCGACTGGACCTATATGGCCGGTTGACTGGACCTATCTGGCCGGCTGACTGGTCCTATCTGGCCGGCTGACTGGTCCTATCTGGCCGGCTGACTGGTCCTATCTGGCTGGCTGACTGGTCCTTTCAGGCCGGTCGACTGGTCCTCTCTGGCCGGCCGACTGGTTCCATCTGGCCATCAGGCAGACCGGTCCCATCTGGTCGGCCGACAGGACCTATCTGGCCGGCCGACAGGTCCTTTCAGACTGTTCGACTGGTCCTATCTGGCCGGCCGACTGGTACTATCTGGCCATCCGGCAGACTGGACCTGTCTGGCCGGCCAACTGCACCTATCTGGCAGGCCAACTGGATCTATCTGGCCGGCCGACTTGCCCTATCTGGCAGGCCGACTGGTCGTATCTGGCAGGCCGACTGGACCTATCTAGCCGGCCGACTGGACCTATCTAGCCGGCCAACTGGTCCTATCTGGCCGGCCGACTGTTCCTATCTGGCCGGACGGTTGGTACTATCTGTCTTGCCGGCCAACTGGTCCCATCTGGCTGGTGGCAACCCTATCTGGCCGGTTGGACCTATCTGGCTGATCCTACAGTGGCTTGCAAAAGTATTCACCCCTCTTGGCATTTTTCATATTTTGTTGCCTTACAACCTGGAATTAAAATGGATTTTTGGGGGGTTTGTACCTATCTGGCCGGCCAACTGGTACTATCTGGCCAGCCGGCTGACTGGTTCCACCTGGCCTTCCGGGCCGACCAGTACTATCTTGCTGGCAGACCGGTCCCATCTGGCTGGCCGACTGGAACTATCTGGCAAGACGACCGGTCCCATCTGGCCGGCCAACCGGTACTATCTCACCAACCGACTGGACCTATCTGGCAGGCCGACTTGTCCTATCTTGCCAGCTGACTGGGCCTATCTGGCCGGCCGACTGGACCTATCTGTCTGGCTGACCGGTCCTATCTGGCCGGCTGGCGACTGGTCCTATCTGGCCGGCCAGCCAACTGGACCTATCTGGCCGGCCGACTGGATCCATCTGGCCAGCCGACTGGAACTATCTGCCAAGACGACCGGGCCCATCTGGCCGGCCAACCGGTACTATCTCGCCAGCCGACTGGACCTATCTGGCAGGCCGACTTGTCCTATCTTGCCAGCTGACCGGTCCTATCTGGCCGGCCGGCCGACTGGTCCAATCTGGCCGGCCAGCCAACTGGACCTATCTGGCCGGCCGACTGGTACTATCTGAACAGCCGACTTGTCCCATCTGGCTAGCCGACTGGTACTATCTGAATGGCCGACTGGACCTATCTAGCCGGCCGACTGGACCTTTCTGACCAGTCAACTGGTCCTATCTGGCCGGCCAGCTAGTCCTATCTTGCATGCCAGCCGGCCGACTGGATCGATCTGGCAAGCCGACTGGTCCATCTAGCAGGCTGACTGGTCCCATCTGGCCGGCCGACTGGTACTATCTGAAAGGCAGACTGATCCCATCTGGCAGGCCGACTGGTCCGGCCGACTGGACCTATCTGGCTGGCCGACTGGTCCCATCTGGCTGGCCGACTGGAACTATCTGGCAAGACGACCGGTCCCATCTGGCCGGCCAACCGGTACTATCTCGCCAGCCGACTGGACCTATCTGGCAGGCCGACTTGTCCTATCTTGCCAGCTGACTGGGCCTATCTGGCCGGCCGACTGGACCTATCTGGCCGGCTGTCCGACTGGTCCTATCTGGCCGGCCAGCCAACTGGACCTACAGTGGGGGGAAAATGTATTTAGTCAGCCACCAATTGTGCAAGTTCTCCCACTTAAAAAGATGAGAGAGGCCTGTAATTTTCATCATAGGTACACGTCAACTATGACAGACAAATTGAGATTTTTTTTCTCCAGAAAATCACATTGTAGGAGTTTTAATGAATTTATTTGCAAATTATGGTGGAAAATAAGTATTTGGTCACCTACAAACAAGCAAGATTTCTGGCTCTCACAGACCTGTAACTTCTTCTTTAAGAGGCTCCTCTGTCCTCCACTCGTTACCTGCATTAATGGCACCTGTTTGAACTTGTTATCAGTATAAAAGACACCTGTCCACAACCTCAAACAGTCACACTCCAAACTCCACTATGGCCAAGACCAAAGAGCTGTCAAAGGACACCAGAAACAAAATTGTAGACATGCACCAGGCTGGGAAGACTGAATCTGCAATAGGTAAGCAGCTTGGTTTGAAGAAATCAACTGTGTGAGCAATTATTAGGAAATGGAAGACATACAAGACCACTGATAATCTCCCTCGATCTGGGGCTCCACGCAAGATCTCACCCCGAGGGGTCAAAATGATCACAAGAACGGTGAGCAAAAATCCCAGAACCACACGGGGGGACCTAGTGAATGACCTGCAGAGAGCTGGGACCAAAGTAACAAAGCCTACCATCAGTAACACACTACGCCGCCAGGGACTCAAATCCTGCATTGCCCAGACGTGTCCCCCTGCTTAAGCCAGTACATGTCCAGGCCCGTCTGAAGTTTGCTAGAGTGCATTTGGATGATCCAGAAGAGGATTGGGAGAATGTCATATGGTCAGATGAAACCAAAATATAACTTTTTGGTAAAAACTCAACTCGTCGAGTTTGGAGGACAAAGAATGCTGAGTTGCATCCAAATAACACCATACCTACTGTGAAGCATGGGTGTGGAAACATCATGCTTTGGGGCTGTTTTTCTGCAAAGGGACCAGGACGACTGATCCGTGTAAAGGAAAGAATGAATGGGGCCATGTATCGTGAGATTTTGAGTGAAAACCTCCTTCCATCAGCAAGGGCATTGAAGATGAAACGTGACTGGGTCTTTCAGCATGACAATGATCCCAAACACACCGCCCGGGCAACGAAGGAGTGGCTTCGTAAGAAGCATTTCAAGGTCCTGGAGTGGCCTAGCCAGTCTCCAGATCTCAACCCCATAGAAAATCTTTGGAGGGAGTTGAAAGTCCGTGTTGCCCAGCGACAGCCCCAAAACATCACTGCTCTAGAGGAGATCTGCATGGAGGAATGGGCCAAAATACCAGCAACAGTGTGTGAAAACCTTGTGAAGACTTACAGAAAACGTTTGACCTGTGTCATTGCCAACAAAGGGTATATAACAAAGTATTGAGAAACTTTTGTTATTGACCAAATACTTATTTTCCACCATAATTTGCAAATAAATTCATTAAAAATCCTACAATGTGATTTTCTGGAGAAAAAAAAATCTCATTTTGTCTGTCATAGTTGACGTGTACCTATGATGAAAATTACAGGCCTCTCTCATCTTTTTAAGCGGGAGAACTTGCACAATTGGTGGCTGACTAAATACTTTTTTTCCCCACTGTATCTGGCCGGCCGACTGGATCCATCTGGCCAGCCGACTGGAACTATCTGCCAAGACGATCGGTCCCATCTGGCCGGCCAACCGGTACTATCTCGCCAGCCGACTGGACCTATCTGGCAGGCTGACTTGTCCTATCTTGCCAGCTGACTGGGCCTATCTGGCCGGCCGACTGGACCTATCTGGCCAGCCGACTGGTCCCATTTGGCAGGCCGACTGATCCCATCTGGCCGGCTGACTGGTACTATCTGAACGGCCGACTTGTCCCATCTGGCTAGCCGACTGGTACTATCTGAACGGCCGACTGGACCTATCTGACCAGTCAACTGGTCCTATCTGGCCGGCCAGCTAGTCCTATCTTGCATGCCAGCCGGCCGACTGGATCGATCTGGCAAGCCGACTGGTCCATCTAGCAGGCTGACTGGTCCCATCTGGCCGGCCAACTGGTACTATCTGAAAGGCCGACTGATCCCATCTGGCAGGCCGACTGGTCCGACCGACTGGACCTATCTTGCTGGCCGACTGGTCCCATCTGGAAGGCCGACTGGTTCCATCTGAACGGCCGACTTGTCCCATCTGGCCGTCTGACTGGTACAATCTGAACGGCCGACTGGACCTATCTGGCTGGCCGACTGGACCTTTCTGTCCAGCCGACTGGTCGTATCTGGCAGGCCGACTGGACCTATCTAGCCGGCCGACTGGACCTATCTAGCCGGCCGACTGGTCCTATCTGGCTGGCCGACTGGTCCTATCTGGCCGGACGGTTGGTACTATCTGGCTTGCCAGCCAACTGGTCCCATCTGGCTGGTGGCCAACCCTATCTGGCCGGTTGGACCTATCTGGCTGATCCTACAGTGGCTTGCAAAAGTATTCACCCCCCTTGGCATTTTTCATATTTTGTTGCCTTACAACCTGGAATTAAAATAGATTTTTGGGGGGTTTGTACCTATCTGGCCGGCCAACTGGTACTATCTGGCCAGCCGGCTGACTGGTTCCACCTGGCCTTCCGGCCGACCAGTACTGGCCGACTGGAACTATTTGGCAAGACGACAGGTCCCATCTGGCCGGCCAACCGGTACTATCTCACCAGCCGACTGGACCTATCTGGCAGGCCGACTTGTCCTATCTTGCCAGCTGACTGGGCCTATCTGGCCGGCCGACTGGACCTATCTGTCTGGCTGACCGGTCCTATCTGGCCGGCTGGCCGACTGGTCCTATCTGGCCGGCCAGCCAACTGGACCTATCTGGCCGGCCGACTGGATCCATCTGGCCAGCCGACTGGAAGTATCTGCCAAGATGACCGGTCCCATCTGGCCGGCCAACCGGTACTATCTCGCCAGCCGACTGGACCTATCTGGCAGGCCGACTTGTCCTATCTTGCCAGCTGACTGGGCCTATCTGGCCGGCCGACTGGACCTATCTGTCTGGCTGACCGGTCCTATCTGGCCGGCCAGCCAACTGGACCTATCTGGCCGGCTGACTGGATCGATCTGGCCAGCAGACTGGTCCCATTTGGCAGGCCGACTGGTCCCATCTGGCCGGCCGACTGGTACTATCTGAATGGCCGACTGGACCTATCTAGCCGGCCGACTGGACCTTTCTGGCCAGTCAACTGGTCCTATCTGGCCAGCCAGCTAGTCCTATCTTGCATGCCAGCCGGCCGACTGGATCGATCTGGCAAGCCGACTGGACCTATCTTGCTGGCCGACTGGTCCCATCTGGAAGGCCGACTGGTCCCATCTGAACGGCCGACTTGTCCCATCTGGCCGTCTGACTGGTACTATCTGAATGGCCGACTGGACCTATCTGGCTGGCCGACGGGACCTTTCTGGCCAGCCGACTTGTCCTATCTGGCAGGCCGACTGGTCCTATCCGACCCTATCTGGCTTGTCCTATTTGTCCGGCCAACTGGTCTTATCTGGCAGGCCGACTGGTCCTATCCAACCCTATCTGGCTTGTCCTATTTCTCCGGCCAACTGGTCTTATCTGGCAGGCCGACTGGTCCTATCTGACCGGCTGGCCGACTGGTCCTATCTGGCCTCCTCATCTCTCTCCTCTCCTCTCCTCTCCTCTCCTATCCTCTCTCCTCTCTACTTAGCATATACATACACAATACACACATACATGCTCTCTTACTTTGGGCTGCATCCTGTCCTGTAATAAACAGTGCGTGCCCTCCGCCCTTTTTGGTCACCCCAGAGATGAGAGCAGTGCTGGCCCCCTCCCCGATCCCAAAGGAGAAACACCTGCCAGGAATACACACAGGAAACAGTATTATTATCCCCCATGATGAAATCGGGGAAGGGACTGTGGATCGGTCTCCGTCTGTCCGTCCGTCTGTCCGTCCATTCATCACACGTGATATCTCAGACAGCACTGCCCGATGCAGAGCATCGCAACCCGAACCCCAATGCATTCGCCTGAGGAATACAGCATTCATTAAGACATCCAACCAGGAGCTGGAAGCGTGGTTGGCTGCAGTGGACAAGTCAGGTTTACCTGGCAAGTTAAAGGCCTGGATATACCAACATAATGTCCTCCCACAGATCCTCTGGCCCCTCCTGGTCTACAAGTTCCCGATTTCTACAGTCGAGGGCTTCGAGAGAAGGGTCAGCAACTACCTCCGCATACAGCTGGGATTACCTCGAAGCCTGAGCATAATCACCCTGTACGGTCAGAAGAACACTTGGCTCCCTGTATTGCAGCACTTCCCTTGTACGGGTCACCATATAAAATGAAAGCGTTTTTCTTTATTTGTATTATTTTCTACATTGTAGAATAATAGTGAAGACATCAAAACTATGAAATAACACATGTGGAATCATGTAGTAACCAAAAAAGTGTTAAACAAATCGAACTATATTTTAGATTTTAGATTCTTCAAATAGCCACCCTTTGCCTTGATGACAGCTTTGCACACTCTTGGCATTCTCTCAACCAGCTTCACCTGGAATGCTTTTCCAACAGTCTTGAAGGAGTTCCCGCACATGCTGAGCACTTGTTGGCTGCTTTTCCTTCACTCCGCGGTCCGTCTCATCCCAAACCATCTCAATTTGGTCAGGGGATTGTGGAGGCCAGGTCATCTGATGCAGCACTCCATCACTCTCCTTCTTGGTAAAATAGCCCTTACACAGCCTGGAGGTGTGTTGGGTCATTGTCTTGTTAAAAAACAAATGATAGTCCCACTAAGCCCAAACCAGATGGGATGGCGTATCGCTGCAGAATGCTGTGGTAGCTATTCTGGTTAAGTGTGCCTTGAATTCTAAATAAATCACAGACAGTGTCACCAGCAAAGCACCCCCACACCATAACACCATTTATTTGGGCTGCAATTTCTGAGGCTGGTAACTCTAATGAACTTATCCTCTGTAGCAGAGGTAACTCTGGGTCTTCCATTCCTGTGGCGGTCCTCATGAGAGCCAGTTTCATCATAGCGCTTGATGGTTTTTGCGACTGCACTTGAAGAAACTTTCAAAGTTCTTGAAATTTTCCGGATTGACTGACATTCATGTCTTAAAGTAATGATGGACTGTCGTTTCTCTTTGCTTATTTGAGCTGTTCTTGCCATAATATGGAGTTGGTCTTTTACCAAATAGGGATATCTTCTGTATACCCCCCTACCTTGTCACAACACAACTGATTGGCTCAAACACATTAAGAAGGAAAGAAATTCCACAAATTAACTAAGAAGGCACACCTGTTAATTGAAATGCATTCCAGGTGACTACCTCATGAAGCTGGTTGAGAAAATACCAAGAGTGTGCAAAGCTGTCATCGAGGCAAAGGGTGGCTATTTGAAGAATCTCAAATATAAAATATATTTTGATTTGTTTAACACTTGTTTTGGTTACTACATGATTCCGTAGGTGTATTTCATAGTTTTGATGTCTTCACTATTATTCTACAATGTAGAAAATAGTAAAAATAAAATAAAAACCTTGAATGAGTAGGTGTTCTAAAACTTTTGACTGGTAGTGTATATTTCCATAGAGTGGTCATATTAGTTTGTAGGCCAAACCATACAGACGTTTTCGTAAGACAGATTTTCGGGATGCTGTCACGCCCTGGCTCTAGGGACTCTTTTATGTTGAGCCAGGGTGTGTAGCGTCTGTGTTTTGTGTTCATTGATTCAGTTTCTAGTTCATGTGTTTCTATGTTGGCCGGGGTGGTTCTCAATCAGAGGCAACGTGAATCAGCTGTTGCTTGTTGTCTCTGATTGGGAACCATACTTAGGCAGCCGTTTGGCACTTGTGTTTTGTGGGATCTTGTTCCGTGTATGGTTTGTGTTTTGTTACCAAGGACTTCACGTATCGTTTTGTTGTTTTGTTCGTGTGGTGAATAATAATAAAGTATGTTCGCATTCCACGCTACGCATTGGTCCAATCCTTTTGACGATCGTGACAGAAGATCCCACCATAACAGGACCAAGCAGCGTGTCCAGGAGCAGACAGCCTGGACTTGGGAGGAGATATTGGACGGGAAAGGGTCCTGGACTTGGGAGGAGATCCAGGCCGGTATGGATCGCCGTCCGTGGGAGGAGACGGTGGAGGCGCGCCGTAGAGAGGAGCAGCGGCGCCAACCGGGCCGACGTCGGACACGCAAGAGGCAACCCCAAGACATTTTTAGGGGGGGCACACGGCATGGACGACGGGGCTGCTGGAGGCAGCTACAGGGCGAGTTTGGGGATTAGGAGAGGAGGCCACCGGGTTTGGGGGGCTGGAAGGGAGGTTGGCGGAGCCTAGAGGTAGAGCAGAGGCAACTCCCCGTACTCAGGCTAGGCAGCGTGAGACTGGGCAGGTTCCGAGATATGCGGAGCTGCGTACTGTGCCGCGAGTGGTCCGGCACAGGCCGGTACGTCCTGTGCGAGCACCACGCACGTGTCGTGCTAAGGTGGGCATGCAGCCAGGACGGAGTGTGCCGGCTCAACGCTCGTGGCCTCCAGTACCCCTCCTCGGTCCCGGATATCCTGCGCCAGTGTCACGTGCTGTTGTGCCAGTACGTGTACACAGCCCTGTACGTCCTGTGCTGATGCCTCACACAGAGTGTGTTAAGATAGGCATTCAGCCAGGACGGGTTGTGTCAGCTCCTCGCTCCAGACCTCCAGTCCGTCTCCACAGCCCGGTCCGGCCTGTTCCTGCCCCTCGCACCAAGCCAATGGTGCGCGTCGCCAGCCCGGTCCGGCCTGTTCCTGCCCCTCGCACCAAGCCAATGGTGCGCGTTGCCAGCCCGGCCCGGCCCGTTCCTGCTCCCCGCACCAAGTCAGTGGTGCGCGTCGTCAGCCCGGCCCGGCCCGTTCCTGCTCCCCGCACCAAGCCTGTGGTGCGCATCGTCAGCCCGGTCCGGCCCGTTCCTGCTCCCCGCACCAAGTCAGTGGTGCGCGTCGTCAGCCCGGCCCGGCCCGTTCCTGCTCCCCGCACCAAGCCTGTGGTGTGCATCGTCAGCCCGGTACGGCCCGTTCCTGCTCCCCGCACCAAGCCAGGGGTGCGCGTCGTCAGCCCGGTCCGGTCCGTTCCTGCTCCCCGCACCAAGCCAGGGGTGCGCGTCGTCAGCCCGGTCCGGCCCATTCCTGCTCCCCGCACCAAGCCTGTGGTGCGTATCACCAGCCCGGTCCGGCCTGTTCCTGCTCCCCGCACCAAGCCAGGTGTGCGCGTCGTCAGCCCGGTCCGGCCCATTCCTGCTCCCCGCACCAAGCCTGTGGTGCGCGTCGTCAGTCCGGCAAAGCCCGTGCCCGTTTCACCGGTGCCTGGTCAGGTACCGGTCAGCTGCTCCACACCGGAGCCTAAGCAATCCGCTCCACCGATGTCCAGTCCAGCTCCAGCCAGCGGGGCCAGACCAGACCAGGGGCACTACGGGGGGGTTATTAGAGGGTGGTGGTCACGCCCGGAGCCGGATCCGCCTCCGAGGAGGAATTCCCACCCGGCCCTCCCCTGTTCGGTTTATGTTGGCGCGGTCGCAGTCCGCGCCTTTGGGGGGGGGGTACTGTCACGCCCTGGCTCTAGGGACTCTTATGTTGAGCCAGGGTGTGTAGAGTCTATGTTTTGTGTTCATTGTTTCAGTTTCTAGTTCATGTGTTTCTATGTTGGCCGGGGTGGTTCTCAATCAGAGGCAACGTGAATCAGCTGTTGCTTGTTGTCTCTGATTGGGAACCATACTTAGGCAGCCGTTTGGCACTTGTGTGGTTTGTGTTTTGTTACCAAGGACTTCACGTATCGTTTTGTTGTTTTGTTCGTGTGGTGAATAATAATAAAGTATGTTCGCATTCCACGCTGCGCATTGGTCCAATCCTTTTGACGATCGTGACAGATGCCTCATGGTCGGACAAACAACACTTTAGCTCCGGCACCTTCCACCTCAGATGCGGAAGGCCACCATTGGCGGATGCGGTGGATTGATATCTCTACCTTAAATTGACAGATTTTTATGGGGATTTTTTTATTACGTTACATAGATTGACGCACCGTACAATTAAGACAATTATAGATTCCATAAGTCGAGTGTGCCACCTGTCAATGATTTTAGAGAGCAGGATAATGATGCTGTTTGACCATCCAGATCCATTTACACTCACAAGATATCTTTAGATTCTTTAGATCTGATCATAATCATCTTTTAATTGTCTACACCTGTCTAACATTTGTGGCCACAATCAGAACGTGGACACAATCCGGATTCAGTTTGTGTTTTTTGTTGTTGTGTGGTCTGTACCTGTAGTTGGGTTGTTGGCCTCACCAATGTTAGTGATATTACTATAGATCAGTGTAAAGTCCGTTTTCGAGGGTCAGCTCCTACATCACCCAAACCAGCAGAGAAGGCCACATCTCTTGCTGTGAACACAGGGGAGATAACAGCCTATTGCCAAAAATACAAATATGTTTTTAAAGCACAGAGCATGACATATAGGCTACTATCCATTAGAAATGTCAAATCAATATTTTTAGCATATATCAGATCTAACTTAGAAGAGCAAATCTCACAATATATTTTGCAAAAAAAAACTGCAACGACCACAATCATACAATGATGGATGTTTTGTTGAGGTTTATGTCTGGTTTATGTCTGTTTTACCTTTCTCCAGTAGTGGTGTTTGTTTGTTCACCTGCACCCGCCCGCAATTGCTAATAACCCATCTGCAATCGCCCGAATACATGTGATAAAGTGAAAATCTGAGGCCTGCACCCAACCCTTAACCCGCAAATATACAGTGGGGAAAAAAAGTATTTAGTCAGCCACCAATTGTGCAAGTTCTCCCACTTAAAAAGATGAGAGAGGCCTGTAATTTTCATCATAGGTACACGTCAACTATGACAGACAAAATGAGGAAAAAAAATCCAGAAAATCACATTGTAGGATTTTTTATGAATTTATTTGCAAATTATGGTGGAAAATAAGTATTTGGTCAATAACAAAAGTTACTCAATACTTTGTTATATACCCTTTGTTGGCAATGACACAGGTCAAACGTTTTCTGTAAGTCTTCACAAGGTTTTCACACACTGTTGCTGGTATTTTGGCCCATTCCTCCATGCAGATCTCCTCTAGAGCAGTGATGTTTTGGGGCTGTCGCTGGGCAACACGGACTTTCAACTCCCTCCAAAGATTTTCTATGGGGTTGAGATCTGGAGACTGGCTAGACCACTCCAGGACCTTGAAATGCTTCTTACGAAGCCTCTCCTTCGTTGCCCGGGCAGTGTGTTTGGGATCATTGTCATGCTGAAAGACCCAGCCACGTTTCATCTTCAATGCCCTTGCTGATGGAAGGAGGTTTTCACTCAAAATCTCACGATACATGGCCCCATTCATTCTTTCTTTTACACGGATCAGTCGTCCTGGTCCCTTTGCAGAAAAACAGCCCCAAAGCATGATGTTTCCACCCCCATGCTTCACAGTAGGTACGGTGTTCTTTGGATGCAACTCAGCATTCTTTGTCCTCCAAACACGACGAGTTGAGTTTTTACCAAAAAGTTATATTTTGGTTTCATCTGACCATATGACATTCTCCCAATCCTCTTCTGGATCATCCAAATGCACTCTAGCAAACTTCAGACGGGCCTGGACATGTACTGGCTTAAGCAGGGGGACACGTCTGGGCAATGCAGGATTTGAGTCCCTGGCGGCGTAGTGTGTTACTGATGGTAGGCTTTGTTACTTTGGTCCCAGCTCTCTGCAGGTCATTCACTAGGTCCCCCCGTGTGGTTCTGGGATTTTTGCTCACCGTTCTTGTGATCATTTTGACCCCATGGGGTGAGATCTTGCGTGGTGCCCCAGATCGAGGGAGATTATCAGTGGTCTTGTATGTCTTCCATTTCCTAATAATTGCTCCCACAGTTGATTTCTTCAAACCAAGCTGCTTACCTATTGCAGATTCAGTCTTCCCAGCCTGGTGCAGGTCTACAACTTTTGTTTCTGGTGTCCTTTGACAGCTCTTTGGTCTTGGCCATAGTGGAGTTTGGAGTGTGACTGTTTGAGGTTGTGGACAGGTGTCTTTTATACTGATAACAAGTTCAAACAGGTGCCATTAATACAGGTAACGAGTGGAGGACAGAGGAGCCTCTTAAAGAAGAAGTTACAGGTCTGTGAGAGCCAGAAATCTTGCTTGTTTGTAGGTGACCAAATACAATAAATTCATAAAAAATCCTACAATGTGATTTTCTGGATTTTCTTTTCTCAGTTTGTCTGTCATAGTTGACGTGTACCTATGATGAAAATTACAGGCCTCTCTCATCTTTTTAAGTGGGAGAACTTGCACAATTGGTGGCTGACTAAATACTTTTTTCCCCCACTGTAGAACATGCACTGTAAGCTACAGTCAGAGAAGGCAGAATGATTTTTTGACAGGGGGTGCAGAATTTTTTGTTGTTGCCGAATTTAGATATGTTTCTGCTTATGATTTCTGACATTTTGATAGACTATTTGTATACCTGTATAAGATCCAGGAAAAGGTGGGGGCAGGGAGAGAGAAGGGTCGAGAGAGAAGGGAGGAAAGTGTAATCACAAGGCTGAGACTGGGACACACAAGGCTCAATAGTACATTGAAATTGGTGGGAAAACATCTGACTGGGAGGTGTGATCATTGTCAGGAGGAGATGGAGACAATGTAACACGTTCTATTTCAGTGCCAGCAATACAGTGCCTTGCAAAAGTATTCATCCCCCTTGGCGTTTTTCCTATTTTGTTGTATTACAACCTGTAATTGAAATAGATTTTTATTTGGATTTCATGTAATGGACATACACAAAATAGTCCAAACGTGAAATGAAAAAAATTACTTGTTTCAAATCATTCTAAAAAATAAATAACGGAAAAGTGGTGCGTGCATATGTATTCACCCCCTTTGTTATGAAGCCCCTAAATAAGATCTGGTGAAACCAATTACCTTCATAAGTCACATAATTAGTTAAATAAAGTCCACCTGTGTGCAATCTAAGAGTCACATGATCTGTCACATGATCTCAGTATATATACACCTGTTCTGAAAGGCCCCAAAGTCTTCAACACCACTAAGCAAGGGGCACCACCAAGCAAGCAGCACCATGAAGACCAAGGAGCTCTCCAAACAGGTCAGGGACAACGTTGTGGAGAAGTACAGATCAGGGTTGGGTTATAAAAAAATATCAGAACATTTGAACATCCCACGGAACACCATTAAATCCATTATTAAAAAACTGAAAGAATATGGCACCACAACAAACCTGCCAAGAGAGGGCCGCCCACCAAAACTCACGGACCAGGCAAGGAGGGCATTAATCAGAGAGGCAACAAAGAGACCAAAGATAACCCTGAAGGAGCTGCAAAGCTCCACAGTTGAAATTGGAGTATCTGTCCATAGGACCACTTTAAGCCGTACATTCCACAAAGCTGGGCTTTACGGAAGAGTGGCCAGATAAAAGCCATTGTTTAAAGAAAACAATAAGCAAACATGTTTGGTGTTCGCCAAAAGGCATGTGGGAGACTCCCCAAACATATGGAAGAAGGTACTCTGGTCAGATGAGACTAAAATTGAGCTTTTTCGCCATCAAGGAAAACGCTATGTCTGGCGCAAACCCAACACCTCTCATCACCCCGAGAACACCATCCCCACAGTGAAGCATGGTGGTGGCAGCATCATGCTGTGGGGATGTTAGTCGCTCTGGATAAGAGCGTCTGCTAAATGATGTAAATGTAAATGTTTTTCATCGGCAGGGACTGGGAAACTGGTCAGAATTGAAGGAATGATGGATGGCGCTAAATACAGGGAAATTCTTGAGGGAAACCTGTTTCCGTCTTCCAGAGATTTGAGACTGAGATGGAGGTTCACCTTCCAGCAGGACAATGACCCTAAGCATACTGCTAAAGCAACACCCGAGTGGTTTAAGGGGAAACATTTAAATGTCTTGGAATGGCCTAGTCAAAGCCCAGACCTCAATCCAATTGAGAATCTGTGGTATGACTTCAATTGCTGTACACCAGCGGAACTCATCCAACCTGAAGGAGCTGGAGCAGTTTTGCCTTGAAAAATGGGCAGAAATCCCAGTGGCTAGATGTGCCAAGCTTATACAGACATACCCCAAGAGACTTGCAGCTGTAATTGCTGCAAAAGGTGGCTCTACAAAGTATTGACTTTGGGGAGGGGAATAGTTATGCACGCTCAAGTTTTCTAGTTTTTTGTCTTATTTCTTGTTTGTTTCACAATAAAAAATATTTTGCATCTTCAAAGTTTTAGGCATGTTGTGTAAATCAAATGATACAAACCTCCAAAAAATCCATTTTAATTCCAGGTTGTAAGGCAACAAAATCGAAAAAATGCCAAGGGGGGTGAATACTTTCGCAAGCCACTGTATAGGAGGGAAAGGGAGCGATTGTTATTAGATTTAAGGAGTAATGGGGTTGAAGATCCAAGATTAAGTGAACTGCTGGGGAAATCTTCAAGGGATGTAGTATTTAATTATGTATTTTGTTTCCTTAGGGAGACGAGAATATTGGGTAGGATTTAGACCTTCCCTTTCTCTGGTCCACAGTCCAGTCCAGTTAGTGGAGGTAATACACCTTAAAGTTGGTTGATAACCGCCATATAAAATCTACAGAACAAAAAGAAGAAGGCACACTGCATAGAAAACTGAGGCATTGAAGAAGAAGGGGGAGCAATGGCGGAAGCAGAACCACTGTTTGATTCTGTTGGCGTGAGTGTAGCTAGAGGAAATGAATGGAATACTGTAACATGGAGCTAAAAGGGCTAAAGTTGTAAATCAAGATAAGCCTCGGTATGATAATGCCTCATTCCTTTTTGGAGTGCGATTCATGAACAAGGATGTTTTTTTGGGAAACATGTTTGCAGTCACAAAGATGGTGAAGGAAGCATTAGGAGGAGTGGAGTCAGTCAGAGTGACCAGGAGTGGTATGATGTTGATTTCATGTGTGTCTAAAGACCAAAAGGAGAAAGCACTGTAGGGCACTGATAAAAGGTGTCATATCAGGTGTCTATGGATATTGAGGCATCATGGTTTAAGATGAACATGCCAGGAATAGTTGATTCATGTCGCTTAACTCGCACTGTGAATGGAAAGAAGGAGGAAATTATTTCTGTATTATTGACGAAGAATTTCTCCCGACCCATGTAAAGCTGGGATATATGAGAAGAAGTACACGGCAGCGGAACGGATAATGGCTGGCTAGCCAAAGGGACTCGGAATTCTGGAGACGGATCTTCCCAGCAGGATCGTGTGGCGGATGGTTGGAAATGGAGGCGAGAAGTACGGACTAAGTGGAAGAAATGGAGAAAAGGTTTGAGAAGCAACACCTGGAATGTGAACAATATGGGTGACAGTTCTGATGATATGGAGTGGGAGGATAAGGGTCAAGGATCTGAATGGTCTGTAGTGGAAAGACATAGGAAGTAGAGAGATCATGATAATGAAAGCAGTGGAGCGTCTAGTATAGAAAGCATACAGAGGGCCAAGGTAGGAAGCAAGAGTAATAATGGTCGGAGTGGAAAGTTGTGATGGTGTTTGATGAGACCACAAGGCCTCATTTACACCCTATCCGATTAACCAATGCTGTAGAGAAAGAGATAGGTGAAGTCAAACTAGCCCGGTTCATTGGAAATGGTAGATTGCTAATATTTTGTGGTAGCCAGGCTCAGCAAGGGAAGATTCTGCAAATGGAAAAGCTTAATGTCGCTGGTGCTTATGCTAGGTTGAGGGGAGTCATCACTAGGGTCCCAATATCTATGTCCATAGATGGTATTAAAGAAATTGTTTAGTGAGGCAGAGTGATTGAGGCCAAAAGGTTGATCAGTAGGAAAGAGGGTCAAAGAACTGAAAGCTTATCAGTGCTGTGGAGGTTTGAAAAGGTTTTGCCTGGGAAGGTACGGATAGGATTCCTTAGTTTCAATGTCAGAGGATTTGTCCCATTCCAATTGCGGTGTTTTAAATGCCAAAGAATGGGACCTGCAGCTGTTCAGTGTAAAGGAAATAAAATATGTGCCAAGTGTGGAGGGGAACATGATTACGGTGAATGTGGGAGCAATGAGAAGGTTAAGTGTTGTAATTGTGGGGGGGAACATAGTGCAGCATTTGGTGGATGCCAGCTGCAGAGAGAGAGAGGCTCAGAGATATAGAATCAGTCATGATGTATCATATGCAGAGGCTGTAAAACAGATTGGTAGAACTACAGTTCAGACTGATGGAGCTTCCATGGCTGCTCCTGTGTGTGTTCAGAAATCATGCGCTCATGAATGTGCTGTGTCAAAGGACACTTTGATAGTGAATAAAGTGAACCTTACCAATGAAAGCTATGAAGTCATCAACACATCTCGGGTTGTGGAAAGCAGAAATGCCAGGTTGAAGGTTATTGTGGATACGGCAAAAGCGTTATTTGGGGTAACAGATGTTTTTGTCAAAATTATTATTATATATATTTTTTTGGGGTCATTTAGCAGACGCTCTTATCCAGAGCGACTTACATGAGCAATTAGGGTTAAGTGCCTTGCTCAAGGGCACATCGACAGATTTTTCACCTAGTCGGCTCGGGGATTAGAACCAGCGACCTTTTGGTTACTGGCACAATGCTCTTAACCACTAAGCTACCTGCCGCCAAATGGTGGTTGACATGCTGAATAATTCTACGGGTGAATTGTTTCAGCATTATATACACTGACCAAAAATATAAACGCAACATGCAACAATTTCAAAAATGTTACTGAGTTATAGCTCATATAAGGAAATCAGTCAATTGAAATGAATTCATCAGGCCCTAATCTATGGGATTTCATGACTGGGAATACAGATACAGTGGGGAAAAAAAGTATTTAGTCAGCCACCAATTGTGCAAGTTCTCCCGCTTAAAAAGATGAGAGAGGCCTGTAATTTTCATCATAGGTACACGTCAACTATGACAGACAAAATGAGAAAAAAAAATCCAGAAAATCACATTGTAGGATTTTTAATGAATTTATTTGCAAATTATGGTGGAAAATAAGTATTTGGTCAATAACAAAAGTTTCTCAATACTTTGTTATATACCCTTTGTTAGCAATGACACAGGTCAAACGTTTTCTGTAAGTCTTCACAAGGTTTTCACACACTGTTGCTGGTATTTTGGCCCATTCCTCCATGCAGATCTCCTCTAGAGCAGTGATGTTTTGGGGCTGTCGCTGGGCAACACAGACTTTCAACTCCCTCCAAAGATTTTCTATGGGGTTAAGATCTGGAGACTGGCTAGGCCACTCCAGGACCTTGAAATGCTTCTTCCGAAGCCACTCCTTCGTTGCCCGGGCGGTGTGTTTGGGATCATTGTCATGCTGAAAGACCCAGCCACGTTTCATCTTCAATGCCCTTGCTGATGGAAGGAGGTTTTCACTCAAAATCTCATGATACATGGCCCCATTAATTATTTCCTTTACACGGATCAGTCGTCCTGGTCCCTTTGCAGAAAAACAGCCCCAAAGCATGATGTTTCCACCCCCATGCTTCACAGTAGGTATGGTGTTCTTTGGATGCAACTCAGCATTCTTTGTCCTCCAAACACGACGAGTTGAGTTTTTACCAAAAAGTTATATTTTGACCATATGACATTCTCCCAATCCTCTTCTGGATCATCCAAATGCACTCTAGGAAACTTCAAACGGGCCTGGACATGTACTGGCTTAAGCAGGGGGGACACGTCTTGCACTGCAGGATTTGAGTCCCTGGCGGCGTAGTGTGTTACTGATGGTAGGCTTTGTTATTTTGGTCCCAGCTCTCTGCAGGTCATTCACTAGGTCCCCCGTGTGGTTCTGGGATTTTTGCTCACCGTTCTTGTGATCATTTTGACCCCACGGGGTGAGATCTTGCGTGGAGCCCCAGATCGAGGGAGATTATCAGTGGTCTTGTATGTCTTCCATTTCCTAATAATTGCTCCCACAGTTGATTTCTTCAAACCAAGCTGCTTACCTATTGCAGATTCAGTCTTCCCAGCCTGGTGCAGGTCTACAATTTTGTTTCTGGTGTCCGTTGACAGCTCTTTGGTCTTGGCCATAGTGGAGTTTGGAGTGTGACTGTTTGAGGTTGTGGACAGGTGTCTTTTATACTGATAACAAGTTGAAACAGGTGCCATTAATACAGGTAACGAGTGGAGGACAGAGGAGCCTCTTAAAGAAGAAGTTACAGGTCTGTGAGAGCCAGAAATCTTGCTTGTTTGTAGGTGACCAAATACTTATTTTCCACCATAATTTGAAAATAAATTCATTAAAAATCCTACAATGTGATTTTCTGGATTTTTTTTCCTCAATTTGTCTGTCATAGTTGACGTGTACCTATGATGAAAATTACAGGCCTCTCTCATCTTTTTAAGTGGGAGAACTTGCACAATTGGTGGCTGACTAAATACTTATTTTCCCCACTGTATGCATCTGTTGGTCACAGATACCCAATAAAATGTGATTGGTTTAGTTGTCCATAGCTTATGCCTGCCCATACCATAACCCCACCGCCACCATGGGGCACTTTGTTCACAACGCTGGCATCAGCAAACCACTCGCAAACACGACACCATACACGCTGTCTGCCATCTGCCCAGTACAGTTGAAACCGGGATTAATCCGTGAAGAGCACACTTCTCCAGCATGCCAGTAGCCATTGAAGGTGAGCATTTGCCCACTGAAGTCAGTTACGACGCCGAACTGCAGTCAGGTCAAGAACCTGGTGAGGACGACGAGCACGCAGATGAGCTTCCCTGAGACGGTTTCTGACAGTTTGTGCAAACCCACAGTTTCATCAGCTGTCCGGGTGGCTGGTCTCAGACGATCCTGCAGGTGAAGAAGCCGGATGTGGAGGTCCTGGTCTGCGGTTGTGAGGCCGGTTGGACGTACTGCCAAATTCTCTAAAACGACATTGGAGGTGGCATATGGTAGAGAAATTAACATGACATTTTCTGGCAACAGCTCTGGTGGACATTCCTGCAGTCAGCATGCCAATTGAACGCTCCCTCAAAACTTCAGACATCTGTGGCATTGTTGTGTGACAAAACTGCACATTTTAGAGTGGCCTTTTATTGTCCCCAGCACAAGGTTCAGCTGTTTAATCATCTTCTTGATATGCCACACCTGTCAGGTGGATGGATTATCTTGGCAAAGGAGAAATTCTCACTAAGAGGGATGTAAACAAATTTGTGCACAAAATGTGAGAGAAATACGCTTTTTGTGCATATGGAAAATTTCTGGGATATTTTATTTCAGCTCATGAAACATGGGACCAACACTTTACATGTTGCGTTTATATTTTTGCTTAGTATATTTACACCATATATACAAAAGTATGTGGACACCCCTTCAAATTAGTGGATTCGGCTATTTCAGCCACACCCGTTGCTGACAGGTGTATAAAATTGAGCACACCGCCATGCAATCTCCATAGACAAATATTGGCAGTAGAATGGCCTTACTGAAGAGCTCAGTGACTTTCAACCTGACACTGTCATAGGATGCCACCTTTCCAACAAGTCAGTTTGTTAAATTTGCCCTGCTAGAGCTGCCCCAGTCAACTTTAATTGCTGTTATTGTGAAGTGGAAACGTCTAAGAGCAACAATGGCTCAGCCGCGAAGTGGTAGGCCACACAAGCTCACAGAACAGGACCGGCGAGTGCTGAAGCGAGTAAAAATCATCTGTCCTCGGTTGCAACACTCACTACCGAGTTGCAAACTGCCTCTGGAAGCAACGTCAGCACAATAACTGTTCGTCGGGAGCTTCATGAAATTAGTTTCCATGGCCGAGCAGCCGCACAAAAGCCTAATATTACCATGCAGAATGCCAAGTGTCGGCTGGAGTGGTGTAAAGCTCGCCGCCATTAGACTCTGGAGCAGTGGAAATGCGTTCTCTGGAGTGATGAATCACACTTCAACATCTGGCAGTCTGACGGACGAATCTGGGTTTGGTGGATGGCAGGAGAATGCTACCTGCCCGAATACATAGTGCTAACTGTAAAGTTTGGTAGAGGAGGAATAATGGTCTGGGACTGTTTTTAATGGTTCGGGCTAGGCCCCTTAGTTCCAGTGAAGGGAAATCTTAACGCTACAGCATACAATGACATTCTAGAAGATTCTGTGCTTCCAACTTTGTGGCAACAGTTTGGGGAAGGCCCTTTTCTGTTTCAGCAAGACAATGCCCCCGTACACAAAGCGAGGTCCATACAGAAATCGTTTCTTGGGATCGTTGTGGAAGAACTTTACTGGCCTGAACAGAGCCCTGACCTCAACCCCATTGAACACCTTTGGAATGAATTGGAATGCCGACTGCGAGCCAAGCCTAATCACCCAACATCAGTGCCCGACCTCACTGATGCTCTTGTGGCTGAATGGAAGCAAATCCCCTCAGCAATGTTCCAACATCTAGTGGAAAGCCTTCCCAGAAGAGTTGAGGCTGTTATAGCAGCAAAAGGGAGAGCAACTCCATATTTAATGCCCATGATTTTGGAATGAGATGTTCGATGAGCAGGTGTCCACATACTTTTGGTAGTGTAGCGTATACAGTGCTTTCTGAAAAATATTTAGACCCCTTCACTTTTTTACAAATGTTGTTACTTTACAGACAGTCTAAAATGGATGAAATCGTTTTTTTCCCCTCATCAATCTACACACAATACCCCATAATGATAAAGCAAAAACTGGTTTTTAGAAATGTGTGCAAATGTATTAAAACTAAAAAACTGAAATCACATTAACATAAGTATTCAGACCCTTTACTCAGTACTTTGTTGAAGCACCTTTGGCAACCATTACAGCCTCGAGTCTTTTTGGGTATGACGCTATAAGCTTGGTACACCTGTATTTTGGTAGTTTCTCCCATTCTCTGCAGATCCTCTCAAGCTCTGTCAGGTCTCTCCAGAGATGTTAGATCGGGTTCAAGTCCAGGCTCTGGCTGGGCCACTTCAGAGACTTGTCCCGAAACCACTCCTGCATTGTCTTGGCTTGTGTGCTTAGGGTCGTTGTCCTGTTGGAAGGTGAACCTTCGCCCCAGTCTGAGGTCCTAAGTGCTCTGAAGCAGGTTTTCATCAAGGATCTGTACTTTGCTCCGTTTATCTTTCCCTCGATCCTGACTAGTCTCCCAGTCCCTGCCGCTGAAAAACATCCCCTTAGCATGATGCTGCCACCACCATGCTTCACCGTAGGGATGATGACAGGTTTCCTCCAGACGTGACGCTTGGCATTCAGGCCAAAGAGTTCAATCTTGGTTTCATCAGACCAGAGAATCTTGTTTCTCATGGTCTGAGAGTCCTTTCGGTGCCTTTTGGCAAACTCCAAGCGGGCTGTCATTTGCCTTTTACTGAGGAGTGGCTTCCGTCTGGCCACTCTACCATAAAGGCCTGATTGGTGGAGTGCTGCAGAGATGGTTGTCCTTCTGGAAGGTTCTCCCATCTCCACAGACAAACTCTAGAGCTCTGTCAGAGTGACCATCGGCTTCTTGGTCACCTCCCTGACCAAGGCCCTTCTCCCCCGATTGCTCAGGTTGGCCGGGCGGCCAGCTCTAGGAAGAGTCTTGGTGGTTCCAAACTTCTTCCATTGAAGAATGATGGAAGCCACTGTGTTCTTGGGGGCCTTCAATGCTGCAGAAATATTTTGGTACCCTTCCCCAGATCTGTGCCTCAACACAATCCTGTCTCAGAGCTCTACGGCCAATTCCTTCGACCTCATGGCTTGGTTTTTGATCTGACATGCACTGTCAACTGTGGGACCTTATATAGACAGGTGTGTGCCTTTCCATATCATGTCCAATCAATTGAATGTACCACAGGTGGACTCCAATCAAGTTGTAGAAACATCTCAAGGATGATCAATGGAAACAGAATGCACCTGAGCTCAATTTCGAGTCTCATAGCAAAGGGTCTGAATGTATGTAAATAATCTGTTTTTTGTTTTTTATACATTTGCAAAAAACATTACAAATCTTTTTCGCTTTGTCATTATGGGGTATTGTGTGTAGATTGATGAGGGGAAATAAATATTTTATCCATTTTAGAATAAGGCTGTAACGTAACAAAATGTGGAAAAAGGGAAGGGGTCTGCTTAATCAAGATCATAATAAAAATGTATCAAGCTCTTTTAGCATAACATCAAGTGAATGGAGCAGTCATGTTTCTATTTTAAACCCCTTCAATCAATCAATCAAATGTCTTTATCGTCCCAATTGGGAAATGTGTTGTTCAACAATAAAAACAACACTAAAACAGTTACAACCATACAACAGATAAACATAATGAGATTGGTTACAGTCTACGATCAATAAAAGGAGCAGTCATTGTGCAAAAGTGCATCAATAAATATGCATTATTTCATTTCATGTGCAGATTTAGAAAGTTTATGGCCTGTGGGATGAGTTTTTGGATGTATTGCTCTTGAGTTTGGGAAGTTTAAAACGATGACCTGAGGCGATGAGCTCAAAATCGTCAATGACTGGGTGATTAGGACAGTCTAGGATACTGTTAGCTCTCCTCATCACTTGCTTCCTAAATGTTTCTAAGAGCTGTGTCTGTTGCACCACGATGACCTTGCTGGCCACCTTTACTACAAACTAGCCTGTTTTTGTTGCAAACATTAAGATTGCCAAACCAGGCCACCATCGAAAACATCAACACGGATTCAATAAAACTCCTGTAAAACAATCATCATTGCCTTGCTGACAAGAGTTCATCTTTCTCAGAAAGAAAAGTTGATTTGGAACCACATGGATCAAGAAGGTTCTTGTGGAGTTCTCTGGAATTATGTGTCTGTAAAATGTCAAGATTCTGTGACAAGATAGATTCTAATTGTACCATCTCTTTTGATCTCTGTTCTAGAATTCCAGAAGATTGCCATGGCGACAGCGATTGGGTTTGCCATTATGGGCTTCATCGGGTAGTTTGTCAAGCTCACCCACATCCTCATCAACAACAACATTGTGTAAGTAGGACCACACCTTCAACATAGGACAAGAGACTGCAGGACAGACACACCAGGAGTCAGTTGGACAGTAGTCAGTCAGTACTTTATTGTGCACATTATTGGTAGAAAACATCATTCAAGTTCAGTCCATTTGGCTTTGTAGGTTAGCGTAGAGATGGGTGATTTGACTACAGTGTTCTTCTAAAGTGCACTAGTGTTACCAGTCTACAAGATCCAAATATGTGATTAATTTGTTAAAGATATGTGCATAGATGCATGTAGTTAAAGTTATGTGCATAGATGCAATAATATCAAGCTATGTTTTGAAGCACTATTTGATTTAATGGAATGCATGAAACATGTTCTATTTTAAATCATAAGGCATACAGCATTTCTGCCACTACAGTTAAGAGGAGTGGTTGATTGTCTACTTTTGGGTAAAGGTAAGAAACTGAATTAGCCTCTGTGTGGCTGTGAGAGTGTGATTTGAAGGAGTCAGGCGCAGGAGGGTAAATCACCAAAGTAGTACACAGTTACGCTGGATAGCGTCAACAGCACAGGGCGTAATACAGGCGCACTGGAACACAATACAGGCACACGGGGAGAAATAACCCCGGCAATACAAAGTACGGGTAGCTCAACCGAGCTACACTCATCTTCACATAAAACAATCACCCACAAGGACAAGGGGGCAGAGGGAACACTTATACACAGACTAATGAGGGGATAAGAACCAGGTGTGTGTAATTGACAAGACAAATGGAATGATGATATATGGAGCGGCAGTGGCTAGTAAGCCGGTGACGACGAACGCCGAAACCTGCCCGAACAAGGAGGAGAGGCAGCCTCGGCGGAAGTCGTGACAGTGGCCCTGTTTATGTGAATTCTCTTCTCTCTCTCAGTTGCGGTTGAACCTCTGGAGATGTTACAGAACTACAACTACAGAACTACAATAGCCAGAGACCTGAGGCAGTGGGGCAATGTGGGATAGTGGTGGTGGGAGGGGAGTAAAGGGATGCGATTCTTTACATTGTTTGCAATGTTTGTATTTGGCTGTGTTAATAAATCAAAGAAAAGCTGCGTATGACATATGTTCATTGAATGTTTATGACTTGTATATAATGTGTATCTATGTTCGTTAAGAGACTACGGTGAAGGCACATTGGGGCTGGGTTCCAAACCGTAGACTTGCGCCCTACAATCCACCCTTGAGAAGTATGGATTTGACCCCAACCTCAGATCTGCAATGGTTAGTCTTCAAGGGGAAGGGAGCAAGTCTCCAGTTTGGAATCAGGACGGAGTTTCCCAGGCTAGCGTTGAAGTGAACCTCAATATTCTAAAGTGGCTTCCTCTTGTGACCGTACAGAGATTTCTTCACCAAGGAAGGAAATAGTAATTTTTTCAGTATTTCAACTAGGCAGAAGCGTGAATTTTCAGTTGAGGAGTGGAAGCCATTAGCCCATTTAGATGACCCCATTGGTCTGTTCTGGTAGGAGGTGGAGATCCCTGGTCGATGATGTCATTTCCTGTCCCTGCAGATGCCCATGCTCCAGAGCAGTGGCTGGTCCGTTGTCACGGTTACAGGCTTCCTCTGGTCTCCCTGGGCGACAGGCTCGTAGGTGTTGGACGTGCTCACCAGCCTCCCGAACTGCAGTACCTGGTTGTCTATAACACACACAGTCAGTTAGACATGCTCCTCAGCCTACAGAACCGACTCAGCAAGCAATGGAGTGGAAAACACTTGTGGGGTAATGCAGGTTCATTCCAACCACACCACCATTTACTAATACACTGTGTAACCCCCAGTGTGGTCCAGTCAGAGACCACCCTATTCTGTGTAAGCACTCATCTGGGACCTGGGAAGCAGTGCTGGGAAGGTAATCTTGGGCCAGAGAGTTCACACAAGGACTAGCATTATGCTTGACCACTGAGCATAAGGAAACTGGGAACTGGTGGGTCGACAAATCCCCTCAAAGCCAACCTTTTGCTCAAGACAGGACAGGAGAGACTTACACCGAAGAGCTGCAATAAATTGAGGGTTTTCAGGTTCTCTTTTCATGTGTCCATTGGTATTAATAAAATAATATTCTTCAACACACAAGTGGAGACTTTTCATTACAAAGTGAGAGGACTGTATCTAAGGGGATGATATTTGTCTTGGAGGTTACTGAAGACAGTACACTAGATCTATTTAATATAGACTCAACCTCAAGGGTTGATGTAAAATGGGGTTCTAAATAACATTAGTGATTGATTAATTGGTTGGTTTAACGGACAGAAAGTTCTGCTCTGTGTGTTTATCTCACATGGACTGTCTGAATTATGCCATTGTTTAACATTGTCTATTGTGATTTTATAACTAACAACACACCTGGTGTTCCCTTTGGAACAATAAAGTTATTCTATTCTATAACCCCATTCTACTGACAGTCAGGATCAAACAGCATTCTATTCCACTGCATCAACTCAACACCTCATAATAACTCTGCTTTTGAAACATCTATTGGGACAGGAGAACAAAACATATGTAGAATAATACATTTGTTTATGAATGTGTATTAAAAATAGTTTCCTGGACGGAACTAAACAAACAGAAGGAGAAGAAAGAAAGTGTCCACAGGCAGATGAATACACTTCAAAAGACTGACAAAACGCCATTCTGCTTCAGTGTGTTGTGAGCAGCCATGATATTAGACTACCAATAAGAGGAATAGGGACTGAAAGGAAGTAATTGACCATAGAGGACATTGAGGCAGAGGCATACCGTATCCTAACCCGTTCTCTGCAGAACCAATGCTGAAGACACTGTAGTAGTTAATTAAGCCACTAGGGGAAGCACTGCACTGTGGAAAGGGGAACAGTGGATTGTTGGGGGAGATTGTCAGATACATGCACATAATTTTCTGATTAACACACACAGGCGCACACACACTTAGCACGCACGCACACACACACACACAACCCATCGTAAACATTTAATAGGCAGCCCTATCATTGCCTGGCAGATAGGATGGGGCTAATGAAGCTAGTTTAGGTTGCGGCTCTGTGCCTGATCAATTGTTAAACAGGAGAAAGAAACACCCTTCCCCTAGAGACTATTTGGAATCCCCCCCCCCCCCACCACCTCTCTCTCCAGAGTAATTTGTAGTGTAAATGTGGGTATTTAAAGCGGTCACCCTCTCTGGTCTCAGTGCTGGAAATGCAATTACAGCCAGCAAACAGCTTTATTGTTATCAGTGAAGATGCGACGCTCATTCCGTTCCCCAGCGCAACACCGGCCGCCATCGATCGTTATCAGGGCTGAGGAGAGGATTACTAATGAAGCTATCCTCAGGCTCCGTAGTCTGTTTGTGTGGGTAATTGAGGATGGTAACTGCGTGTGTGTGTGTGGTCATATGCTGCACTGAGACAGGGTCAGCTGAGATAGCTGTACACGTGTCCCCCCAACCTTCCCCTAAACCTGTGTGTATGTGTGTGGTTCACATCAGGTATCTGTCCATTTCCTCCTCTCCCAGCATGACTCTCTGTAGCTCAGATCTAAAAGGAGAAAATAAAACTGAACACAGCATGGCTGGAGAATACTTAGAGGGTACTTCATCTCCCTCTAGCTTTGCTCTTTCTTTAGACCTTAAGACAGAGATGAGAGATGAGAGAGAGAGAGAGAGAGAGAGAGAGAGAGAGAGAGAGAGAGAGAGAGAGAGAGAGAGAGAGAGAGAGAGAGAGAGAGAGAGAGAGAGAGAGAGAGAGAGAGAGAGAGAGAGAGAGAGAGAGAGAGAGAGAGAGAGAGAGAGAGAGAGAGAGAGAGAGAGAGAAATAGACTATGCCAAGGTGAGAGTCAGATAGCTCAGCAACATCTGAATCAGTCCAAGAGAAAACCGAAAAAAACAGATTCTATCTTTCCCTCTCCCTCCCTCTCTCTTTGTAGAGAATAAACCCAGACCCAGACAGGCATTAGTACAGGAGGTGTCACAGGGATACTGCAGCTATAGGTAACGGAAAGATATGTATTCATCCACCTGTGTGTGTGTGTGTGTGTGTGTGTGTGAATGTGCATGCTAGCGAGAAAGAAAGAAAAAAAGAGATGATATTCCGGCATTGAAAATGTTATGTGATAATTTGATGATGACTGTCAATAAATCTAATGAGGATCCATCAATTAGTCTAATTCCCATAAATCTGGCTGGCTGGAAACACGCCAGACGTGGACTGTTACAGTACATCGTAGTTACTCATTATACTGTCTGTCTTTTTCATTGTAGTCATACTCATAGACTTTCAACACTGCTACAGGTTATTTGTATACCTTAGGGATATGGAGGTTAGATAGTACGCAAGAGAAGAACAAACAGAAGGTTAAAATGGTTGTTTTGGCACAAAGCTCAGAGTTAAGAGGATAGATGGTCTGATTTTGTCTTACTGAATGACTAGACAGACTGTTTGAGGACACTGGTTCACTGAGTGACAGTTAATCAGGTGTGTGTGTGTGTGTGTGTGCGAGAGAGAGAAAGAAAGAAAGCAAAAAAAAATGAGATGAAAACAGATTGATTTCTCTTACCTATAAAAAACTAAAAACAAGGAGGCAGAGAAACAGACAAACATAGAAAGCTAAGGAGAGGTCAGAGAATGAGAGATAGAGAGGTGGCTTGACTCTAGCTGTTAGTATGACGTTTTCACCTTTCTGAACAGGTCTGACACTTCCTGTCTAGACAGTATGGAGATATACACTGTTGTATTATTACTATTGTCTGATGTTACTAACGCTTACACCTCTCTCTGTCACACACACAGTTAGGTGTATGTATGTGCATAACCTAAAGTTACATAATTACAACCAGGGATGGAAATTAAGCTAGCCTGCGGCAAGTACTTTTCAGACCGGGCTTGTAGAAAATGTGGTCTACTAGGCTGGCCAGTGCCCAAAATGTTTAAGTTCCATCACTGATTACAACATAGTAAAAAGGGGCAAAAATAAGAGCAAAAGTAATCCTTTTGGTTTTTGTTCAAAATAATCTCCTTCTGACTCAACTCTCCCCAACGACAAGCATTAGGCCTAACCAATTCAAACACACACTTCAGTTAGAACATTTACAGACTCAACTAATCCTCCAAACACATTAGCACCCTGCATTAGCTCCTACTGATGTCTTACTTAGCATAGCACACACTAATGACTTTCTCTCTCTCTCTCCGGCTCCTGTCTTCCTCTTTCCACAACTGAGGAGAAGAGAGATCCACCGTGTGATGTCATTATTAATTACAACACAAGGAAGACTGTGTGTGAAATGTGAATACTAGAAAACAAACTCTGAAATTGTCAATGACACACATCACATAGCTCTGCCTTAGGCCAGAGGCACATATGCTACTGTACATAAATAAACTGTACATTAAATCTCTATAAAACTACAGCTTTTCAATTGGGCCTCCTACATTGCCCTCCATTAACTTGATGTGATCTTTTAGAGGGGTTGTAGCTTAGCTCAACAGAGCCATTAAAGTTAACGGGGGTCAGAGGCTACTCTTACTAAGCTTCTGCCTAGCTGCCATTTTGGGGATCTTGCCATGTTTGAATCCCCCATAACTTTATTTAAATCACAGTCACCGCCTGGCACACACAAAGCAGGAGCATTAAAGATGAAGGATTGAGGCCAATGTTACAGTCAGGTCATAACCAGTGGCTGTTTGTATAGCCCATAGAACAGCATATGGAAATAGGGATGTGTTTTATAGCAGGGCTGACACAAGGAAAGATAGAAGATAACTTTTCTGCAGCCGTCATCAGCATCGGAGAATGGATGGGCACAACTAGACTTACTGCTAAGGAGAACACTGCCTCTCTCTCCCTCCCCCTGTGTGTGTTCACGTATATCAACCACTTCTGAAATGCTTGTTGTGTGTGTGTGTGTGTGTGTGTGTGGATCAAAACACAGATCGGAGATGTTGATGATTTACATTTTCTTAGATGATTTATTTATCTACTCACCTACCCTCTTCCTCCGCTGAGCCCCGACTCTTAAACTCCACCATCAACACTATCAAACAACATCAATATTAAAACAATATCCCTGCCTAACAGAACACTCAACTAAAACAACCTGATATACCCTTAGGGCTCTGCTTTAGAAAATAAAGTATGCACAATAAGTAGGTTTCACATAGATAATAGGGTTACAACGAACTAACTTGTACTGTAAACTTAGAATTGTGACATGGATCTACAGTAGTTGAAACAGTGCTACACTACAGATCGGTATGCCCTGTTGTGCAGTTCTCTCTGTTTTTCACTCTTTAATGTGACTTCAAACAGAGCCAAAGCTCTGACACTAAGTCCCTTTAGGCCAGACAGCCGCTAACTGCACAGATCTCTCGTTATAATACAGCATATTTTATTCATTATAATAATTCTTTAAAAAGGGATAATAATTTATATGGACTTCTAACACACAAGCACACACACACTCTGTCAACTAATTTCTCTTAAAGCAGCAATCAGCAGTTGAAACAATAACAAAGAGTTCTCACCACCCCTTGTTTTGGAAAAAAGCTGAGGGATGGGGCTGGAGAAATGTAACCACTCTCAACTTCATAGACAGAGCTATGGATGCAAGGACTAATCATTCACAATATCTATTCTGCCCTTGCAAAAGAGTCCCCTTCTTAAGCTTAGCAGATAGATAAACTCTTTCCAGCAACTGTCAAATTGAATAAGTATTTATTACCACCAGTTCGTAGTTACAGCATTAGAAACTGAGTACAACTAAAATAGAAGAAAGAAACCAACCATGAGTAAGAGTATGCTGAATACTAAGCTTAATTCTCACTAACAACACAGCATTTATTTTACGTATGTTATAATATTATCATAAACTCAGAAATATGCTGCCATATGCTAAAATTATTCCCCAAACATGGCAAGATAAATTAAACAGAACAGATATCTCCAACCATGCAACCACCAAGAAAATACGTAAATGTATCACTTAAACGATCATCCATACAAAATATCATCATGAATTGTTATTATTGTTTTACTTACAAACAATTATTCTACAAATTGATTGCAAGAAGGATGGAGTTTGATAGTATCTGCAGCTCCACAGAGTGACTTTCACCATTTGCAATGCTAACAAGGATTCTTCTTTTACAGGATATAGAAACTTAGGCAAACAGACCTCATCAGTGAGCAGCACCATATAGTGGACAAAAAATGAAATTGACCTTAAAATTTACTCAAACCAACTACAGGGGCCAGAAAACTCCCCGCCTGGTATCTGTAAGGATGCCACCAATAACACTAGAACTTAAGTTACTTATTAGTCTTTGGAGAGAGGAGTAGTACAGTCTCTGAAACTGGACGCAGAAAGGTCTTGCATGACCCATCTTTTGTTGTCTTTACTTCAACCTTTCTTACTTTCCCATCGCTGCCAGGGAAGGTCTTCACGATGATGCCCATGGGCCAGTCGTTCTTTTTCACTTGACTGTCTCTCAGCATCACAATGTCTCCCTCCCGAAGGTTGGGCATCTCTTTCTGCCACTTCCTACTGTTTTGCAGGATAGGAAGATACTCTTTCTTCCAGCGGTGCCAGAAGGTGTTGGGAAGGCTTTGAACTTGCCTCCACTGCCGGCTGAAGAGATTGTTCTCGTTGAATTCACCTTGGGGAGGAGGGACTACACCAACCTTTTGGGAGAGGAGTGTTGCTGTCATCAATATGAGGGGGAGGTCTGGATCTGTGGACACAGGAACTAATGGACGAGCCTTCACGATGGCTGAGACTTCCACCATGAATATAGTGATCTTGGATGGACCCACCTTCAGCAGTATGGAATCCAGGAAGCGCCTCGTGACACGATCATTCTCTCCTAGCTGCCTCCCATATGAGACGAGTGTGGTGGATTGAAGACCCAAGTACACCCTTTGTCTCTCTTCGACCTTCTTCTCGCTCTGAACGGCCTCCATCTTCAACTCTCTGGAGGCCTCGAGGAAGTTTGTGCCACAGTCACACCTGATTTGTTTGGCTGGTCCTCTGATGGAAAAGAACCGTCACAGAGCATTTATGAAGCTTGAGGAATCCATTGACTCAATGACTTCAATGTGTATGGCCCTGGTGCTCATACACGTGAACAGCACAGCCCAGCGCTTACTGCTTGCTAGCCCACTCCTGGTGCTGTAACCATCATCCATGGTCCAAATACATCTAACCTGAAAAAAAGAGAAGGGAGGGTCAAAGCTGAGGCGATATATACAGACATCTACTGACTCTATCCTCCCACGTAGCCTTCTGCAGATGACACATTGATGGAGTATGCTGCTGACACACCGTTTTCCACCGATGAGCCACAGACCAGCTGCTCTCAAAACACCCTCAGTGTAGTGGTGCCCTTGATGATGGACCTGCTCGTGGTGGTGTCGGATGAGTAGAGTCGCGGTGTGGCTCCGTCCAGGGAGGATAAGAGGGTTGATTTCATCTTTACCTAGGCTTGCTTGGGACAGGCGTCCTTCAATCCTCAGGAGGCCTGAATCGTCGATGTAGGGACACAGACTGAAGAGTGGGCTCTGCATAGGAATGGCTTTACGTTCTCTGATGCATTCCAATTCCTCTTGAAAGGCATCATGTTGCAGACTGCGGATTATGAGGGTCTTGGCTTGATCCAGATCTTCGGTTGAGCAGGGTTTGTTGCAAATGTGCCATCCTTTTCAGCTGCTGCCTTCCTTGAAGGAGTGAGCAACATGCACAAGCCTTGTTGTTGCATGTGTCAGTGCTTGCCAGCTTGAGAACCTCTCAAAGTGCTTGGAGTCTAACTTGTTGCTGGAGACATTGGTGGAGTGACAAGCAACTTGGTGGCGGATCTTGTAGTAAGATCCGGGGTCAACCAAGTCGAAAGGTGTGTGAAAGGTTTCTGTCTCTGCTGACCTGAACAAGAAAGATGGTCCTGTCAACCATGTGCGATGAGTCAGGCTGCCTGCTGGGACTGATCTCGAGGCATGATCAGCAGGGTTCTAGTCAGTAGGGACGTGCTTCCACTGCTCTGGGCAAGTACATCTCCTAATACGTTGCACCCTGTTATTCACATACATGTAGAATCACCTGGAGTCGTTGTGAATGTAACCCAGGACCACTTTACTATCAGAATAGAATGTGACAAAATCCAGTTGGATGTCAATCTCATCGATGATTGCTTCTGCTATTTCCACAGCTAGAACAGAAGCGCACAGCTAGAGTCTTGGAACAGTAATCTCAAAAGGTGGAGAAAGCTTAGCTTTACCAAAGATGAAGCCAATATCTATATTCCTACTGGCATCAGTTGTCTTCAGGTAAGCTACTGCCGCGATGGCGTTCGTGGATTAATCATAGAAGACGCACATCTCTTTCTTGTGTGCTTCGGTGAGAGAGGTTGAGGTGTATGTGCGAGAGATGTTGACCTGCTCAAGCGCCTTCAGTGAGTCTCTCCATTGCTTCCATTCCTTGTACTTCACTTCTGGGAGAGGGGCATTCCAGTCACAAGCCTCCATGGAGAGCTCTCTAAGTAGAGACCTTCCTCGAATGCTTACTGGGCCGGGAAATCCAAGCGAGTCGAACAGGCTGTTGATAGTCGACAAGACTCCACGTCTAGTGTATGGTTTCTCCGCTGAAGACACCTGAAATGTGAAGACATCCTCTGTGATGTCCCAGCACACCCCGAGACTTCTCTGCATGGGAGGGAGACACTCAGATCCAGGTGCTTCAGCCCCTTACAAGATCATCTGGAGAAAAGGCTCTCATGACCTCTGCATTGTTAGAGGAGATCTTGTGCAGGCATAAGTTGGAGAGGGCCAACATCTCTTGACTGTTCTGGAGAAGAGAGATGGCTTCCTTCTCTGTGGGGAAGGATACGAGACCTTTGTCGACGTAAAAGTTGCTCTCGACGAAGTGCCTTGTCTCTGCTCCATAATCCCTCTCGCCCTCTAAGGCGGCTCTCCTGAGCCCATACACGGCCACTGCTGGGGACGGATATTACTAAAACCGTGGACCCGCATCCTGTACGCCACAACTTCATTATCCAGGTCGTTGTTGTGGTACCAGAGAAATCGCAGGTAGTTCCGATGGTCTTCATGAAGCAATGGAACATCTGTTGTACGTCTGCTGTCACAACCACTGGTTCCTTTCTGAACCACAGCGGTCCCCTGAGCAGGCTGTTGTTCATGTTGGGACCAGTAAAAAGGACGTCATTCAGAGATACGCCATGGTGCTGGGCGCTGGAATCGAATACCACTCTTATCTGTACGGGTTTTTGTAGATGATACACCCCGAAGATAGGAAGATACTAGCACTCTTCTTCTGTTTGTAGGGGTACAGCGATTTCAGCGTGCCCATTCTCAAAGATTTTGCACATGAACTCAATGAAGTGTGTTCCTTCATCTCTGGACGTTTTTTGAGCGTGAGTGAGGCGATTGCTGACCTGGTTGCAGTTATTGGGGAGGCGTTGCCGTGGGCTACGGAACGGGAGTGGAGCAACCCAGCTGTTTGCAGCATCCTGATGGAACTGTTCCTCCATCGTCTTCAGGAAGGTGAGATCCTCCATTGAGGGAGCTGGTTTGTCGTCATCCTTAGTGCAGCAGAAGACAGATGAGGCTTGCCGCGTTAGCTAGTGTACATCTCTGCTCCAGGGACAGGGTGCCGTAACTTTGAGGCTGGCGGGTGTGGCTGAAGTTGTCCTTAACTTGGAAGCTGCTGAGACAAGGACACATGAAGTTGGGGAACCTGTTCCTCTAGAATGTTTGTCTTGAAGGTGTTAACTGGTGTCCGCTTGTGTGCCCCTCAGAGACAAACATCTCCCACTATCACCCAGCCGAGGGCTAGGCGCTGTGCGAAGGGAGTGTGCAGGGGCCCGTTGCGCTACTCCAGCACCTTGTGCACCAGGATGATGTCTCTCCCTAGAAGTAGCAGGATATTGGCCTGAGGGTTCAGAGGGGTATCTTAGTGGCTAAGAACTTGAGGTGAGGGTGGTACCTTGTAACATCTGGTGAAGGGATTTCTGCCCTATTGTCTGGGAGCTCGTTGCACTCGATGAGTGTGGGAAGAGGTAAACAGGTATTTTCATCAGCTGATTCCACAATGAAGCCTCTTGCTCTCTGGCCTACAGTCTCCGAGATACCTGAGCACATCTTGAGGGTGTAGGGTGAGGTGTCATTGACCATGTTGAACATCTTGAAGAAGGCTGACCTTGCAAAGACTTGTTAATTTGTTCGTCCAGAATGGCGTATGTTCTCATCTTCTCAGGATGACCTTCTGGCATTAACAAGACAGATCTTGGAGAAAGATTTCCCCAGGGTGGGGAAAGGTGGACGTGGTAACTAGAGAGGAGGGAGACTCATCTGTGTGGAGGAGCTGAAGGCATCTTTCTGAGACCAAGGGGCAGGACCGGCGTGAAGAGCTGCAATACGCTTGTCGCTTTCGCACCAAGAGCAATGGATAACAGCTTTACAGTTCTTCGCCTGGTGTGCTCTCTACGGAAGGTTTTCCTCTCCTCTAGGGACTTCTCCCTAAAGCCTCTACACTTTCGCAGGGGGTGTGGCTTTTTGTGGATAGGGCATTGTTTGTTAGGGTCATCCTTCTTCTTAGATACATTTTTCTGGATGTCATTGTCCACTTCTGTCTTGTGCATTGTGATAGGGGCTCTCGCCATTCTCATTGAGAATTTCTCTCCTTTAGGTGGCGCTATGCTGGAAGTGGAAGTGTTGAAACTTGGGTCATTCCTCATTTTTTATTCCGCACAGATTAAACTGGAGAAGAACAAGAAGGGTGGGAAGCTGACACCATGCTCCTGTTTGTATTTGGTCCCTGTAATATCCACTTCTCCTACAGGCTGAAGGGGAGCTTCTCCAGAATAGGGCTGATGCCCCTTGCAGTGTCCAGGTAGGACAGGCCGGGTAAGTAACCTTCAGCTTTGGCTGCCTCCAACTCGAGGAGAAGGTCACCTAGCTCTCTCAGACATTGTTGGTCTTTATTGGAGATCTTTGGGAAGCATTCAAGCTGGTTGAAGTGGGCTATCTCCATAGCTTCAGCAAACCTATAGCACTCCTCTAGCCGTTGCCAAACCAAACTGAGGGCTACAGCAGGGCTTTAGGTCGAGGCCTACAACGGCATTGGAGAAAGTTGACTTCCAAGCCCAGTAGTTCTATGGCTTGTCGTTGAACTTGATGAGTCCAGCTGTGAGGAGGTTGCGGCGTGCTAGGAACTTCGCCAGCTCTGCAACGTTGTCAAGATCAGAATGGGTCCCACTGGACTCATGACGTTCAACACTAGGTGGCTGGCTATCAGTATGAATGGGGGTGCGAGAGAGAGGATGTAGTAGTGGTCGTGAGCTCTGGACCAGCTTGTTGTGGGAGGGATAGGGGTTGTGTGACTGTGAGTAATCAACTGGGGGAGGCGATTCAACCTTGACGTCTGGCTGTCAGACTTCCTTGTATGCCGATGGCTGATGGTAGTTCACGAAGGCTTGCTGGTCTTGTACATACTTCTCAGTCCTCTCGCGAGAATGGTATGATGAGCCTTGTTTGTTGTCGTCAACCCCAGACAACGATGCCATATCAGCTGCATCCACTGCTGTCTCAAAGACATTACCCTCAGCTAAGGCGGCCTCAGCCTATTTCTCCTGCTGAAGAGTCTCTAATGTGGCTTCCATGCTGGTCTCCTCCACTTTAAGCTGGGCCTTCTTCACTTTCACCTCTATGCTAGTGCTGCTTCAGCCTTGGCGCGAGCCTCTAATGCAGCCAAGCTTGCTGCAGATTTGCTGGAGTGTCTTGATGACACTGAATGTGAGCATTCTGACCTGGTTGCAAGGCTCTTATGCTCTGAAGCTGACATCTTGCATTGGACATGTGAAAAGGAGTAGAGCAGACTGGATATCTTGTCCTCTGGAGATTGTAAAAACCGTTGAGTGTCTTCTTACTATTCTGCCATCGCAAAAGAGCCCTTCTTAAGCTTAGCAGATAAATAAACTCTTTCCAGCAACTGTAGTTTTGAATAATGATTTATTACCACCAGTTCGTAGGTACAGTATTAGAAATTGAGTAAAACTGAAAGAAAGAAAACAACCATAAGTAAGAGTATGCTAAGCTTAATTCTCACTAATTGCACAGCATGTATGTTACATTGCAAAAAAAATTATTCCCCAAACATGGCAAGATTAATTACATAGAACAGATATCTCCAACCATGCAGCTATCAAGAAAATACTTAAATACAGGGGTGCAACTTTGGTTTTAGAAGTGGGGGGGACATATTCTTTATTTAAAAAAATTATCCAGTTGGATAAACACTCCAAACAGCCTACCCGACCGCTCGGAGGCATCCACATGGTCCTAAAGCACACCGTTGCCTCATTTTGTATCACATTCCAATGATAAAACTGGGGGTGGACAAAAATGCATGTCCCCCGTCCTCAGTGAAAGTTGCGCCCCTGCTTAAATCTAGCACTTAAACAATCACCCATAGAAAATATCATCATGAATTGAAAGGTAAGTATGTTATTATTGTTTTACTTACAGAGAATGCTTCTACAAATTGACTGCAAGAAGGATGGAGTTTGATAATATCTGCAGCTCCACAGTGACTTTCACCATTTGCAATGCTAACAAGGATTCTTCTTTTACAGGATATAGAAACTTAAGCAAACAGAGCTTATCGGTGAACAGCGCCATCTAGTGGACAACAATTAAATTGACCTTAAAATGAACTTGAACCAACAACAGGGGCCAGAACAATATAACAATTATATATTTTTAACCAAGTTGAGGCTATATAGTGTTTGTTTACATTTACTTTTGTTTACAAACATTGGAGTAAAACAAGGTTATATTTTGGGTTCTGATGGGGTAAGACAGTTGAACTAAGCTCATGAGGCATGTATGAGTTATATTCTTCAAGAATCATTTCATTAATTAAAAAAGGTATGTAGCAACTGCAGATTGCTTTAAACACTGTAACCAAGTTACTTGATCAAACGCACACAAGAGCTGAGGGTCCACTTTGTAAAAGTGTATATTTCTTATTTTCTACCTTCATCCATCCGATCCCGGGGGAAATATTCCACTGCCTCCTTTTTAATTATGTGTGATTAATTATACATTTTAGTATGACTGGTTAATCTGAAGGAGCCTCTCACACATAATCCCACCTCATTATCAATCAGGTGCTGAGGTAACAGGTTGACTGGGAAGTAACACACACACATTCACAGGCCAGGAGCCAACAAGCGCACGCACGCACCTGCACACAGACACACAGACACAGACACAGACACACACACACACACCTCCTGCCTGGATTCCCCTTGACACTGAGTTATACAACCAACAGATTGTTGAGGTCCCGCCCTGTACCGGTGGTGCAGTGGTCTGAGCCAACTCATTAAGAACACAGCTGGCCACTGGGCCTAGGACTGGGACAAACCACAGGGGGACAGACAGGGTGTGTGTGATTGTGCAAACAAAGAGCAGGGAAAGAGGAGTGCTCGTGTGTGTCTTTGTGTCTCTGTGTGTGTGTGTGTCTCTGTGTGTGTGTCTGTGTCTGTGTCTGTCTGTGTTTGTCTGTCTGTGTGTGTCTGTGTGCTCACCCAGGTTCCATTTGAGTCCAGTGGTGTGTGTTCTGCATGGTCCTCCTATAGGTATTAGACTGCACCATTTTCCCTCCAGTCCTGTATTCACTCCCAACCTGTGTCTCCTGCCCTAAAACACACACAAACACAGACACACAGAGAGAAAAGGGAGACCGCTATCAGCAGCAACGACAAAAAACATACAAAACTAACTACAAACCAGAAGTGTTTCTTTCCTGTTTACCGTAAAGTTTGACTTCTGTTTGACACACACACACACACACATACACACGGTGCTCTTTACCAGCCTTCGTCAGAATCTCACATTTGTAATGTTCAGTTAAAAAATCACAATTAAAACCTGATAATTACAATTAGCACTTTACTGTCAGAACACACACTAGGGAGGAGAAATGACGCATTAACACACATACACACACACCCACACACACACACACAGAATGAGCTTCCAGAATAACTCTGGATCTAATACTGTTGTAGTGCTGACAATTTCCATCTACAGTCACATCTGAAATGATTAGCTCCCTTGATAAAAATGAGCAAAAAAGACTAACATAAATAATACAAATACTGAGCTATATTATATGCTCAAAGATATTATATTATTTTATACTAATACAATTGCTCAGAGAAACAGATTTTGTTTAACAAGTAAAACACAATCTTAAAAAGATAGACGTCAAAATGATTGGCACCCCTAACAAATCTTATATATAAAATCAAACAACAATCTGAATAAGAACAGCGCCGGAAGAAGATGGCTGCCGTTTTACAGCCCTCTAACCAATTGTACTATTATGTGTGTTTTTCCGCGTTATTTGTAATTTATTTTGTACATAATGTTTCTGCCATCGTCTCTTATAACCAAAGAGAGCTTCTGGATATCAGGACAGCGATTACTCACCTCGCGTTGGACGAACACTTTTTCTTCAACGAGGCGTTCGCGAAGGATATTCTACAGACTCCCGACAAGGCCCAGATCCCCGTCATTTGCGTGAGGAAGAGACGGAGATATCGTGGACGCAGATCCGGGTGCCTTGTAAGGATCCGACGGCGAACGAGTAAACTGCCTCTCCCATCAATCCTATTAGCCAACGTTCAAGCTTTGGAGAATAAAATGGACGATTTAAGATTACGGTTATCCTACCAACGGGACATTAAAAACTGTAATATCTTATGTTTCACGGAGTCGTGGCTGAACGACGACAATGATAACATTCAGCTAGCAGGCTATACGCTACATCGGCAGGACAGAACGGCAGACTCGGGTAAGACGAGGGGTGGCGGTCTCTGTATATTTGTAAACAACAGCTGGTGCACCAAATCAAATACTAAGGAAGTCTCAAGGTTTTGCTCGCCTGAGGTAGAGTATCTTATGATAAGCTGCAGACCACACTATTTACCAAGAGAGTTTTCATCTATATTTTTCATAGCTGTCTATTTACCACCACAAACCAATGCTGGCATTAAGATTGCACTGAATGAGTTGTACAAGGCCATTAATCAACAGGAAAACGCTCATCCAGATGCAGCGCTCCTAGTAGCAGGGGACTTTAATGCAGGGAAACTTAAATCCGTTCTACCTAATTTCTACCAGCATGTTAAATGTGCAACCAGAGGGGAAAAAACTCTAGACCACCTTTACTCCACACACAGAGACGCATACAAAGCTCTCCCTCGCCCTCCATTTGGCAAATCTGACCATAACTCTATCCTCCTGATTCCTGCTTATAAGCAAAAACTGAAGCAGGAAGCACCAGTGATTCGGCTAATAAAAAAGTGGTCAGATGACGCAGATGCTAAGCTACAGGACTGTTTTGCTAGCACAGACTGGAACATGTTCCGGGATTCTTCAGACAGCATTGAGGAGTACACCACATCAGTCACTGGCTTCATCAATAAGTGCATCGATGATGTCGTCCCCACAGTGACCGTACGTACATACCCCAACCAGAAGCCATGGATTACAGGAAACATCCGCACTGAGCTAAAGGGTAGAGCTGCCGCTTTCAAGGAACGGGACTCTAACCCGGACGCTTATAAGAAATCCCGCTATGACCTCCGACGAACCATCAAACAGGCAAAGAGTCAATACAGGTCTAAGATTGAATCATACTACACTGGCTCTGACGCTCGTCGGATGTGGCAGGGCTTGAAAACTATTACAGACTACAAAGGGAAGCACAGCCGCGAGCTGCCCAGTGACACAAGCCTACCAGACGAGCTAAACCACTTCTATGCTCGCTTCGAGGCAAGCAACACTGAAGCATGCATGAGAGCACCAGCTGTTCCGGACGACTATGTGATCACGCTCTCCGTAGCCGATGTGAGTAAGACTTTTAAGCAGGTCAACATTCACAAGGCCGCAGGGCCAGACGGATTACCAGGACGTGTACTCCGAGCATGTGCTGACCAACTGGCAAGTGTCTTCACTGACATTTTCAACATGTCCCTGACTGAGTCTGTAATACCAACATGTTTCAAGCAGACCACCATAGTCCCCGTGCCCAAGAACTCTAAGATAACCTGCCTAAATGACTACCGACCCGTGGCACTGACGTCTGTAGCCATGAAGTGCTTTGAAAGACTGGTCATGGCTCACATCAACAGCATAATCCCAGAAACCCTAGACCCACTCCAATTTGCATACCGCCCCAACAGATCCACAGATGATGCAATCTCTATCGCACTCCACACTGCCCTTTCCCACCTGGACAAGAGGAACACCTACGTGAGAATGCTATTCATTGACTACAGCTCAGCATTCAACACCATAGTGCCCTCAAAGCTCATCACTAAGCTAAGGATCCTGGGACTAAACACCTCCCTCTGCAACTGGATCCTGGACTTCCTGACGGGCCGCCCCCAGGTGGTAAGGGTAGGTAACAACACATCTGCCACACTGATCCTCAACACGGGGGCCCCTCGGGGGTGCGTGCTCAGTCCCCTCCTGTACTCTCTGTTCACCCATGACTGCATGGCCAGGCACGACTCCAACACCATCATTAAGTTTGCCGACGACACAACAGTGGTAGGCCTGATCACCGACAACGATGAGACAGCCTATAGGGAGGAGGTCAGAGATCTGGCCGTGTGGTGCCAGGACAACAACCTCTCCCTCAACGTGACCAAGACAAAGGAGATGATTGTGGACTACAGGAAAAAAAGAGGACTGAGCACGCCCCCATTCTCATCGACGGGGCTGTAGTGGAACAGGTTGAGAGCTTCAAGTTCCTTGGTGTCCACATCACCAACGAACTATCATGGTCCAAACACACCAAGACAGTCGTGAAGAGGGCACGACAAAGCCTATTCCCCCTCAGGAGACTAAAAAGATTTGGCATGGGTCCTCAGATCCTCAAAAAATTCTACAGCTGCACCATCGAGAGCATCCTGACTGGTTGCATCACCGCCTGGTATGGCAACTGCTTGGCCTCTGACCGCAAGGCACTACAGAGGGTAGTGCGTACGGCCCAGTACATCACAGGGGCAAAGCTCCCTGCCATCCAGGACCTCTATACCAGGCGGTGTCAGAGGAAGGCCCTCAAATTGTCAAAGACTCCAGTCACCCTAGTCATAGACTGTTCTCTCTGCTACCGCACGGCAAGCGGTACCGGAGTGCCAAGTCTAGGTCCAAAGACTTCTCAACAGCTTCTACCCCCAAGCCATAAGACTCCTGAACAGCTAATCATGGCTACCCGGACTATTTGCACTGCCCCCCCACCCCATACTTTTTACGCTGCTGCTACTCTGTTAAGTATTTATGCATAGTCACTTTAACTCTACCCACATGTACATATTACCTCAATTACCTCAACTAGCCGGTGCCCCCCGCACATTGACTATGCAACGGTACCCCCCTGTATATATAGCCTCCCTACTGTCACTTTATTCTATTGTATATATAGCCTCCCTACTGTCACTTTATTTTTACTTCTGCTCTTTTTTTCTCAACACTTTTTTGTTGTTGTTTTATTCTTACTTTTTTGTTTAAAATAAATGCACTGTTGGTTAAGGGCTGTAAGTAAGCATTTCACTGTAATGTCTGCACCTGTTGTATTCGGCGCATGTGACCAATAAAATTTGATTTGATTTGATTTGATTTGAATTCACTTTCAACTTTTAAAAATTAATCTCAGTTGAAGGAACTGAATTGTGGCCTTTCATGGCTTCCTGTTTCACTTGGGTATAAAAATTAGGTAACACGCATGTAAAATCCATTTGTCATCCGTAGGGTTGCAAAGAGAGGGTATATTACTGGAAACTACCACCTCCATGCTAGACGCCACCTCCATGCCAACAGGCTATTAGGAAGGGTTGCCATAAAAAAAAGCCTTTATTGAGAGCAACTAACAAATGTAAATGCCTGGAGTTTGCTAAACGGCATTGGCACTTGGATTGGAACCAGGTGCTATGGTCAGATGAGACGTAAATAGAGCTCTTTGGCCACGCAAACCAGTGGTGGGTTTGGCCTCGAAAGAAGGATGCTTATGCAGAAAATAACCTCATACCTACTGTAAAATATGGTGGTGGATCTTTGATGTTATGGGGCTGTTTTGCTTCCACTGGTCATTGGGCCCCCTGCTTAAGATCAACAGCATCATGAACTCTACCAAGTATCAGGACATTTTAATCAAAAACCTGGTTGCCTCTGCCAGGAGGCTGAAACTTGGCCCCAAGTGGATTGGATCTTTCAGCAAGACAATGACCCAAGGCACACATCAAAATCCACAAAGAAATGGTTAATTGACCCAAAATCAACATTTTGCAATGGCCATCTCCGTCTCTGGACTTGAACCCCATTGAAAACCTGTGGTTTGAATTAAAGAAGGCAGTCCATAAGCGCAGACCGAAGGATATCAAGATTCCGGAAAGATTATGTATGGAGGAATGGTCTAAGATACCTCCCAATGTGTAATTCAATCTCATAAAACATTATAGAAAAAGGCTATGTTCTGTTATCCTCGCAAGGGGAGGGTCCACAATGGATTGAAAACAGGGGTGCCAATCATTTTGACACGTATCTTATTTGTATTTATTTGTATTAATTGTTAAACAAAATATTTTTCTCAGAGCAATTTTATTAGTCTAAAATAATATAATTTCCCCATTTATTTTAGCATAAAATATAGCTCAGTATTTGTATATATTTATTTTATAGTCTTTTTTGCTCATCTTTATCAGGGGTGCCAATAATTTTGGATGTGATGTCACATGATAAGACCTGCTAGCGACAAATACCTCAAAACCACAAAGTGACTACCGTTCAACAATGACAGTGTGTGTAGTCAGTGCACTCAAGGAAAGTTAGCAAAGGCCCCAAAGAGAAAAGTTTGAAGCTGAACAACTCTTTCTGAAATGATGATAGCTAAAATGGCGGATCTCTTTCCTCCTTTGCAGTGGAAAGACAGCAGCCAGAGGGAGAAAGAGAGGGAAAGTTCTCAACTCCTGAAGGAAGGAAACTCAGAGACAGAATAATCTCCAGCTCTTGCTGTTGTGTTAATCTCGCCTCGGGGTGTGTGTGTGCGTGTGTTCTAAGCAGCTTTATGTTGTTTGGTTTATAAATACCAGTGATCATAGAACGCCTCTGAGATGTAGAATCATCCCTAATACAACTTTCTCCCACCTGAGACTCAGCCCACACATACTTTAATGAGAGATGGAGGGACAGAAAAAGGTAGAGAGAGATAGATAGAGAAAGAGACAGACCTTAGCCTCACAGCAATGCACATAAGCAACTCTATTATGCACAATCTCATGATGGGATTTAATTGAAAAACCTTTATTCTGAAAAGCCTTTATGAAAGCTGGAGTTTTCAAAACTCAATTTGGATTAAGTGCCTTGAAATGTTGCAGTTATTTTTGTCAAGGACATCTAGAGTATCTGTATTCTTCATTCCATTATATTGTTCTATAAAACTTAGAATGTCAAAGTCATCCGTCTACTGGGTCTGTCTGTATCCGTCCATGTTCATCCCTACAGCAGCTGGAGTTCACCACAGTACAATCCTCCATCATGTAAATCACCTCCGCTCCTGACATGCCCTACTAAAAGGTCATTGTAAACAAGCATATACAGTATTTTCTAACCAAATACCTGCAATCTCATTTGTAGAACGCGCGCATGCACAGACATGCACGCATGCAGATACACACACTCACCCACACATCTCTTTCCCTCCCCTCTCCATCTTTCTCTCCTCTTCCCCTTCTCTCTCTCTCCCTCTCACTATCCCTCCCCTCTGCATCTTTCTCTCCTCTCCCCCTCCCCTCTCTCTCCCTCCTCATCTTTCTCTCCTCTTCCCTGTCTCTCCCCTCTCTCTCTATAATAATAATAATATAATATGCCATTTAGCAGACACTGTTATCCAAAGCGACTTACAGTCATGCGTGCATACATTTTTTTTGTGTATGGGTGGTCCCGGGGATCGAACCCACTACCTTGGCGTTACAAGCGCCGTGCTCTACCAGCTGAGCTACAGAGGACCACCTCTCTCTCTCTCTCTCTCTCCCCTCTCTCTCTCTTTCCCTCCTCATCTTTCTCTCCTCTTCCATGTCTCTCCCCTCTCTCTCTCCCCTCTCTCTCCCCTCTCAATATTTCTCTCCTCTTCCCCTGTCTCTCTCTCTCTCTTTGTTGTTTGTCATTATTAAAGACATGTTGTCATTTGCTGCTTCATTCCTACATACCTCCAATTAATCGAACTCCTCTGAGAGACGCGCACGCACACACACACACACTTAATCAAGCTGGTTTGTCACTGCAGTCCTGATGTAATGAACTGACTGAACGTACGTGGTTTAACACAAAGGTCAACACAACCTTGTCAAGGACCCTTATACTAATATTTGTAACTAAAATGTTTTGTAGTCTCTTGACTGTGTGTGTGTCCTGACAAGTATAGTAAAACAAACAGTGGTGTAAAGTACTTAAGTAAAAATACTTGAAAGTACTACTTAAGTAATTTTTGGAGGTATGTGTAATTTACTTTACTATTTATATTTCTTACATCTTTTACTTCACTACATTCCTAAAGAAAATAATGTACTTTTTACTCCATACATTTTCCCTGACACCCAAAAGTACTCGTTACATTTTGAATGCTTAGCAGGACAGGAAAATGGTCCAATTCACACACTTATCAAGACAACATCCCTGGTCATACTGTCTCTGATCTGGCGTACTCACTAAACACAAATGCTGGGTTTGTGTTGGAGTGTGCCCCGGCTATCCGTAAATATAATACAAAATAAAATCTTGCCAACTGGTTTGCTTAATATAAGAAATTTGAAATGATTTATACTTTTACTTTTGATACTTAAGTATATTTTAAAGCAAATACTTTTAGACTTTTACTCAAGTAGTATTTTACTGGGTGACTTTCACTTTTACTTGAGTCATTTTCTATTAAGGTACAGTGAGGGAAAAAAGTATTTGATCCCCTGCTGATTTTGTACGTTTGCCCACTGACAAAGACATGATCAGTCTATAATTTTAATGGTAGGTTTATTTGAACAGTGAGAGACAGAATAACAACAAATAAATCCAGAAAAACGCATGTCAAAAATGTTATAAATTGATTTGCATTTTAATGAGGGAAATAAGTATTTGACCCCTCTGCAAAACATGACTTAGTACTTGGTGGCAAAACCCTTGTTGGCAATCACAGAGGTCAGACGTTTCTTGTAGTTGGCCACCAGGTTTGCACACATCTCAGGAGGGATTTTGTTCCACTCCTCGTTGCAGATCTTCTCCAAGTCATTAAGGTTTTGAGGCTGACGTTTGGCAACTCGAACCTTCAGCTCCCTCCACAGATTTTCTATGGGATTAAGGTCTGGAGACCTTAGCCACAGGGGTCAGTTGAGTTCTATCCAAATATGGATAGAATGGATATATGTTAAGTCGTCAGGTGAGGTTGTGTCTCTCTCTGGCGGGAGGTAAGCTTGGCTTATATGGCTTATATGGTGTTGAGTAAAGCTTAAACTATGTATTTAGATTGTAGTTAGGTATTGTAGGTAGTTATCGTAGGTTATTGTATTTATCGTAGGTTATTGTATGTAATCATTGTAGGTAAGTATTGTATTCGGCTGAGCCCGGTGAAGCACGAGGCTAGCTAACCCACTACCTGGACTAGCTAGCGGGTAGCTACTGGTAACTATTAGCAACTGTGGGATAGTTGTTTCACGCTTAAGAGTACCTGTAATTACGCCAGCTAGCTGCCTACCATTCAGCTGTTTTTCTAACCTCATTGTCTGAAGCGTTAACGTTAGGTAGTTAGTAGCTACTGTGCTCGAAATGTAGCTAGCTTGTTGCTACCTGGATAGCTACTAAACAATAGCTGGAACGACCTAGCGAACAGACGCGAACTGGCTGAGTCGATTCAGTGGCTAGCTTTGCACTTGGCTAGCTAACAGTAGCTGCTAGGGGTAAGTTATAACCTACATTTGTGTTTTGTTTTTACATACTGGTAACCAGAGTCGTTCAAGGGAATTCGGGACATGGGTGACTAGTTAACGTTAGCTTGGCTCTCTCTGTGTGTTCGTGCCATGGGAGGAGGGTTTTTTTCGTTGGCAGAAAGCAATGGCTAGCTAGTATGCTAACTATTCTAGCTAACTAACTGGCTGAATAAGTTGACGACGGACTCTCTCAAGCTGTTGGGACTAACCCACAATGTTAGACACGGACACGAATGATCTGCTTGGCGTGTTGACACACTGGTGGTTTGTTGTGGCCGAGTATTGGTGCTAAACCGTGTTGTTGGAGGCTGGCATGCTAGTTGGCTATGGTGTCATAGGACTAGGTGCCCTGGACGGTTTTCACGGAAGAATACTGTACCAAGTTAGCTAGCTGAATAAACTAAGTTAGTCTATTCCTAGAAAACATTGAACCGCTGTAGTTTACAACAATTATAGTTTCTGAGGTGGAAGTTGGGAGAGTTATATTTGGGTGTTTCAGTGAAACGTAAGTGAGGGAGGCCCCGCTCTCTTGCTTTCCCAGATGTTTAGTTCATTTCATTCCGATCTCCTTTGCATTATTGTAGCCATTTTCTGTAGCCTGTCAACTATGCGTCTGTCTATCCTTGTTCTCTCCTCTCCGCACAGGCTATACAAACGCCTCACACCGCGTGGCTGCTGCCTCTCTAACCTGGTGGTCCCTGCACGCACGACCCACGTGGAGTTCCAGGTCTCTGGCAGCCTCTGGAACTGCCGTTCTGCGGCCAACAAGGCAGAGTTCATCTCAGCCTATGCTACCCTCCAGTCCCTCAACTTCTTGGCGCTGAAGGAAACATGGATTACACTAAAAACACTGCTACTCCTACTGCTCTCTCCTCGTCTGACCATGTGTTCTCCAATACCCCGAGAGCATCTGGTCAGCGGGGTGGTGGCACAGGAATCCTCTCTCCCAAGTTGACATTCTCTCTTTTTCCCCTGACCCATCTGTCTATCTCCTCATTTGAATTCCATGCTGTCACAGTCACTAGCCCATTCAAGCTTAACATCCTTATCATTTATCGCCCTCCAGGTTCCCTTGGAGAGTTCATCAATGAGCTTGACGCCTTGATAAGTTCCTTTCCTGAGGATGGCTCACCCCTCACAGTTCTGGGTGACTTTAACCTCCCTACGTCTGCCTTTGACTAATTTCTCTCTGACTCCTTCTTTCCACTCCTCTCCTCTTTTGACCTCACCCTCCCCCCCTACGCACAAGGCAGGCAATACGCTTGACCTCATCTTTACTAGATGCTGTTCTTCTACTAATCTCACTGCAACTCCCCTCCATGTCTCCGACCACTACTTTGTATCCTTTTCTCTCTCGCTCTCCTCCAACACTACTCACTCTGCCTCTACTCAGATGGTAATGCGCCGTCGCAACCTTCGCTCTCTCTCTCTCCCGCTACTCTCTCCTCTTCCATCCTATCATATCTTCCCTCTGCTCAATCCTTCTCCCTCCAATCTCCTGATTCTGCCTCCTCAACCTTCCTCTCCTCCCTTTCTGCATCCTTTGACTCTCTATGTCCCCTATCCTCCCGGCCGGCTCGGTCCTCCCCTCCTGCTCCGTGGCTTGACGACTCATTGCGAGCTCACAGAACAGGGCTCCGGGCAGCCGAGCGGAAATGGAGGAAAACTAGACTCCCTGCGGACCCGGCATCTTTTCACTCCCTCCTCTCTACATTTTCTTCCTCTGTTTCTGCTGCTAAAGCCACTTTCTACCACTCTAAATTCCAAGCATCTGCCTCTAACCATTGGAAGCTCTTTGCCACCTTCTCCTCCCTGCTGAATCCTCCTCCCCCTCCCCCCTCCTCCCTCTCTGTGGATGACTTCGTCAACAATTTTGAAAAGAAGGTTGACGACATCTGATCCTCGTTTTTTAAGTCAAATGACACCGCTGGTCCTGCTCACACTGCCCTACCCTATGCTTTGACTTCTTTCTCCCCTCTCTCTCCAGATGAAATCTTGCGACTTGTGACGGCCGGCCGCCCAACAACCTGCCCGCTTGACACTATCCCCTCCTCTCTTCTCCAGACCATTTCCGGAGACCTTCTCCCTTACCTCACCTCGCTCATCAACTCATCCATGACCGCTGGCTATGTCCCTTCCGTCTTCAAGAGAGCGAGAGTTGCACCCCTTCTCAAAAAACCTACACTCGATCCCTCCGATGTCAACAGCTACAGACCAGTATCCCTTCTTTCTTTTCTCTCCAAAACTCTTGAGCGCGCCGTCTTTAGCCAACTCTCTTGCTATCTCTCTCAGAATGACCTTCTTGATCCAAACCAGTCAGGTTTCAAGACTGGTCATTCAACTGAGACTGCTCTTCTCTGTGTCACGGAGGCTCTCCGCACTGCTAAAGCTAACTCTCTCTCCTCTGCTCTTGTCCTTCTAGACCTGTCTGCTGCCTTTGATACTGTGAACCATCAGATCCTCCTCTCCACCCTCTCCAAGTTGGGCATCTCCTGCGCGGCTCACTCTTGGATTGCGTCCTACCTGACAGGTCACTCCTACTAAGTGGCGTGGCGAGAATCTGTCTCCGCACCACGTGCTCTCACCACTGGTGTCCCCCAGGGCTCAGTTCTAGGCCCTCTCCTATTCTCGCTATACACCAAGTCAATTGGCTCTGTCATATCCTCACATGGCCTCTCCTATCATTGCTACGCAGACGACACACAACTAATCTTCTCCTTTCCCCCTTCTGATAACCAGGTGGCGAATCGCATCTCTGCATGTCTGGCAGACATATCAGTGTGGATGACGGATCACCACCTCAAGCTGAACCTCAGCAAGACAGAGCTGCTCTTCCTCCCGGGGAAGGACTGCCCGTTCCATGATCTCGCCATCACGGTTGACAACTCCGTTGTGTCCTCCTCCCAGAGTGCAAAGAGCCTTGGCGTGACCCTGGACAACACCCTGTCGTTCTCCGCTAACATCAAGGCGGTGACCCGATCCTGTAGGTTCATGCTCTACAACATTCGGAGAGTACGACCCTGCCTTACACAGGAAGCGGCACAGGTCCTAATCCAGGCACTTGTCATCTCCCGTCTGGATTACTGCAACTCGCTGTTGGCTGGGCTCCCTGCCTGTGCCATTAAACCCCTACAACTCATCCAGAATGCCGCAGCCCGTCTGGTGTTCAACCAAGTTCTCTCATGTCACCCCGCTCCTCCGCACACTCCACTGGCTTCCAGTTGAAACTCGCATCTGCTACAAGACCATGGTGCTTGCCTACGGAGCTGTGAGGGGAACGGCACCTCCGTACCTTCAGGCTCTGATCAGTCCCTACACCCAAACGAGGGCATTGCGTTCATCCACCTCTGGCCTGCTGGCCCCCCTACCTCTGCGGAAGCACAGTTCCCGCTCAGCCCAGTCAAAACAGTTCGCTGCTCTGGCACCCTAATGGTGGAACAAGCTCCCTCACGACGCCAGGACAGCGGAGTCACTCACCACCTTCCGGAGACACTTGAAACCCCACCTCTTTAAGGAATACCTGGGATAGAATAAAGTAATCCTTCTACCCCCCCCCCTTACCCCACCCCCAAAAAAAAAAAATATTGTAAAGTGGTTATCCCACTGGCTATAAGGTGAATGCACCAATTTGTAAGTCGCTCTGGATAAGAGCGTCTGCTAAATGACGTAAATGTAAATGACACTAGCTAGGCCACTCCAGGACCTTAATGTGCTTCTTCTTGAGCCACTCCTTTGTTGCCTTGGCCGTGTGTTTTGGGTCATTGTCATGCTGGAATACCCATCCACGACCCATTTTCAATGCCCTGGCTGAGGGAAGGAGGTTCTCACCCAAGATTTGACGGTACATGGCCCCGTCCATCGTCCCTTTGATGCGGTGAAGTTGTCCTGTCCCCATAGCAGAAAAACACCCCCAAAGCATAATGTTTCCACCTCCATGTTTGACGGTGGGGATGGTGTTCTTGGGGTCATAGGCAGCATTCCTCCTCCTCCAAACACGGCGAGTTGAGTTAATGCCAAAGAGCTCGATTTTGGTCTCATCTGACCACACCACTTTCACCCAGTTCTCCTCTGAATCATTCAGATGTTAATTGGCAAACTTCAGACGGCCCTGTATATGTGCTTTCTTGAGCAGGGGGACCTTGCGGGTGCTGCAGGATTTCAGTCCTTCACGGCATAGTGTGTTACCAATTGTTTTCTTGGTGATTATGGTCCCAGCTGCCTTGAGATCATTGACACGATCCTCCTGTGTAGTTCTGGGCTGATTCCTCACCGTTCTCATGATCATTGCAACTCCACGAGGTGAGACCTTGCATGGAGCCCCAGGCCGAGGAAGATTGACAGTTATTTTGTGTTTCTTCCATTTGCGAATAATCTCATCAACTGTTGTCACCTTCTCACCAAGCTGCTTGGCGATGGTCTTGTAGCCCATTCCAGCCTTGTGTAGGTCTACAATCTTGTCCCTGACATCCTTGGAGAGCTCTTTGGTCTTGGCCATGGTGGAGAGTTTGGAATCTGATTGATTGATTGCTTCTGTGGACAGGTGTCTTTTATACAGGTAACAAACTGAGATTAGGAGCACTCCCTTTAAGAGTGTGCTCCTAATCTCAGCTCGTTACCTGTATAAAAGACACCTGGGAGCCAGAAATCTTTCTGATTGAGAGGGGGTCAAATACTTATTTCCCTAATTAAAATGCAAATCAATTTATTTCATTTTTGACGTGTTTTTCTGGATTTCTTTCTTGTTATTCTGTCTCTCACTGTTCAAATAAACCTACCATTAAAATTATGGACTGATCATTTCTTTGTCAGTGGGCAAACGTACAAAATCAGCAGGGGATCAAATACTTTTTTCCCTCACTGTATCTTTACTTTTATTCAAGTACTTTTTCCTCCACTGAAAACAAACGTGTGTGCGTATAGTTACCGGTCGAAGCAGGTAGGCAAGACTGCATCCCTGTAGAACCACCAGAGGTAGTTCTGTCATATTGAGGGCGTGGTACAATGTCTCTACTGAAGCCATGGTCTGGTCAAACCTTCCTGCCAGACCCCCCAGAGTCACTATAGTATCCACCTGGGGAGGGGGAGAGAGAGATTAATTGTCATCATCTCCACCAGGTGGTACAACTTCAGACCACTTAAGAACATCTTACAAACTGTGAGTGTGCCATTTAAGTCAGGAAGGAGAAACATGTAGCCTTCAGACAGAAAGGTTGAGTTCTTTTCTTCACTTCAAACATCCGGAGAGCCATCGTAATAACTATAATTTACCCAAACTTCTCTCTCTCCCTCTCTTTCCCTCTTTTCTTCTGACCTCATACCCATCTCTCCCCCTGTACCCACGCTCTCCTTTACTCCCTCCTCCTCTCTCTATTTTCCCAGTCTCTCTCTTCAGTTTAGCTCTCCCCCTCTGTGTCTCGCCTGCCCTATCTTTCACTCTTTCTTCTCCCCAAGAGTGTTCTAAGGACACAATGTCGCAGAGAGTTTGGAGAATTCATGGTGTGCAACCATTTTACATTGAGGAAATAAACATAGTGTCCTAGTTAATTTGCTCTCAGTGGAATTGCACTCCGTATAGCAGTCCATAAGCACAAACACTTCCATACTGTCTGACGCCACGGCACTTGGACCCTAGTTAAGATATGATAATGACTTGGAGACAGTGATAGTCTTTATTTACATCTTCTTTCTATGCCTTTGGCCACAAATAAACTGATTTAGAAATGTGTTTATTGAGGTTAAATCCACATCTGTCAAAGACCCACACACAACAGAGAACAGCTTTAGAAAAACACTTTTCTCTTATTAGACTGCACACACACACCCACGCATGAATAAACACCGAACTGCTTTCGAAAATAATTTGTCTTATCATCTGAATGACAGTGTTCTGTAAACAAGCGTTGCCGAGCTACGGTCCTTGGAGACAGAGAGAGATTATAAAACAGAAAGAAAGTATTATGTTAAATCTTTACTTTGCAACTTCAGCATCTTTAACCACAGCCTAGAACAAGACAGACAACATAAAGGGAAACAGGACAAACCAATGGAATAGCCTATATTATGCAACACACAGTTGAAGTCGGAAGTTTACATACACCTTAGCCAACTACATTTAAACTCAGTTTTTCACAATTCCTGACATTTAATCCTAGTAAAAATTCCCTGTTTTAGGTCAGTTAGGATCACCACTTTATTTTAAGAACGTGAAATGTCAGAATAATAGTAGAGAGAATGATTTATTTAAGCTTTTATTTATTTCATCACATTCTCAGTGGGTCAGAAGTTTACATACACTCAATTAGTATTTGGTAGCATTGCCTTTAAATTGTTTAACTTGGGTCAAACGTTTCAGGTAACCTTACACAAGCTTCCCACAATAAGTTGGGTGAATTTTGGCCCATTCCTCCTGACAGAGCTGATATAACTGAGTCAGGTTTGTAGACCTCCTTGCTCGCACACGCTTTTTCACAAATTGTTTATAGGATTGAGGTCAGGGCTTTGTGATGGCCACTCCAATACCTTGACTTTGTTGTCCTTAAGCCATTTTGCCACAACTTTGGAGGTATGCTTGGGGTCATTGTCCATTTGGAAGACCCATTTGCGACCAAGCTTTAACTTCCTGACTGATGTCTTGAAATGTTGCTTCAATATATCCACATAATTTTCCTTCCTCATGATGCCATCTATTTTGTGAAGTGCACCAGTCCCTCCTGCAGCAAAGCACCCCCACAGCATGATGCTGCCACCCCCGTGCTTCACGGTTGGGGTGGTGTTCTTCGGCTTGCAAGCAACCCCCTTTTTCCTCCAAACATAACGATGGTCATTATGGCCAAACAGTTATATTTTTGTTTCATCAGACCAGAGGACGTTTCTCCAAAAAGTACGATCTTTGTCCCCATGTGCAGTTGCAAACCGTAGTCTGGCTTTTTTATGGTGGTTTTGGAGCAGTGGCTTCTTCCTTGCTGAGCGTCCTTTCAGTTTATGTCGATATAGTACTCGTTTTACTGTGGCTATAGATACTTTTGTACCTGTTTCCTCCAGCATCTTCACAAGGTCCTTTGCTGTTGTTCTGGGATTGATTTGCACTTTTCGCACCAAAGTACGTTCATCTCTAGGAGACAGAACGCGTCTCCTTCCTGAGTGGTATTACGGCTGCGTGGTCCCATGGTGTTTATACTTGCGTACTATTGTTTGTACAGATGAACGTGGTACCTTCAGGTATTTGGAAATTGCTCCCAAGGATGAACCAGACTTGTGGAGGTCTACAATCTTTTTTCTGAGGTCTTGGCTGATTTCTTTTGATTTTCCCATTATGTCAAGCAAAGAGGCAATGAGGTTCAAGGTAGGCCTTGAAATACATCCACAGATACACCTCCAATTGACTAAAATGATGTCAATTAGCCTATCAGAAGCTTCTAAAGCATGACATCATTTTCTGGAATTTTCCAAGCTGTTTAAAGGCACAGTCAACTTAGTGTATGTAAACTTCTGACCTACTGGAATTGTGATACAGTGAATTATAAGTGAAATAATCTGTCTGTAAACAATTGTTGGAATAATTACTTGTGTCATGCACAAAGTAGATGTCCTAACCGACCTGCCAAAACTATAGTTTGTTAACAAGAAATTTGTGGAGTGGTTGAAAAACGAGTTTTAATGACTCCAACCTAAGTGTATGTAAACTTCCGACTGGTCCCAGGTCTGTATGTGCTTTAGCTAACCCCTCTGACTGCTGTCGTTAGGGCTGTGACGATACCAGTATTAGACTGTTGTTGTTATGGCTGTGACGATACCAGCATCTGACTGTTGTCGTTAGGGCTGTGATGATACCAGTATCTGAATGTTGTTGTTAGGGCTGTGATGATACCAGTATCTGACTGTTGTCGTTAGGGCTGTGATGATACCAGTATCTGACTGTTGTCGTTAGGGCTGTGATGATACCAGTATCTGAATGTTGTTGTTAGGGCTGTGATGATACAAGTATCTACCAGTATCTGACTGTTGTCGTTAGGGCTGTGATGATACCAGTACCTGACTGTTGTTGTTAGGGCTGTGATGATACCAGTATGACTATTGTCGTTAGGGCTGTGACGATACCAGTATCTGACTGTTGTCGTTAGGGCTGTGACGATACCAGTATCTGACTGTTGTCATTAGGGCTGTGACGATGCCAGTATCTGACTGTTGTCATTAGGGCTGTGACGATACCAGTTTCTGACTGTTGTCGTTAGTGCTGTGAGGATACCAGTATGACTATTGTCGTTAGGGCTGTGACGATACCAGTATCTGACTGTTGTCGTTAGGGCTGTGACGATACCAGTATCTGACTGTTGTCATTAGGGCTGTGACGATGCCAGTATCTGACTGTTGTCATTAGGGCTGTGACAATACCAGTATCTGACTGTTGTCATTAGGGCTGTGACGATACCAGTATCTGACTGTTGTCGTTAGGGCTGTGATGATACCAGTATCTGACTGTTGTCGTTAGGGCTGTGGTGATACCAGTATCTGACTGTTGTTTTTAGGGCTGTGAAGATACAAGTATCTGACTGTTGTTGTTAGGACTGTGACAATACCAGTATCTGACTGTTGTCGTTAGGGCTGTGGCGATACCAGTATCTGACTGTTGTTTTTAGGGCTGTGAAGATACAAGTATCTGACTGTTGTCGTTAGGGCTGTGACGATACCAGTATCTGACTGTTGTCGTTAGGGCTGTGACGATACCAGTATCTGACTGTTGTCATTAGGGCTGTGACAATACCAGCATCTGACTGTTGTCGTTAGGGCTGTGACGATACCAGTATCTGACTGTTGTCATTAGGGCTGTGATGATGCCAGTATCTGACTGTTGTCATTAGGGCTGTGACGATACCAGTATCTGACTGTTGTCGTTAGGGCTGTGATGATACCAGTATCTGACTGTTGTCATTAGGGCTGTGACGATACCAGTATCTGACTGTTGTCGTTAGGGCTGTGACGATACCAGTATCTGACTGTTGTCATTAGGGCTGTGACGATACCAGTATCTGACTGTTGTCGTTAGGGCTGTGACGATACCAGTATCTGACTGTTGTCATTAGGGCTGTGACAATACCAGCATCTGTCTGTTGTCGTTAGGGCTGTGACGATACCAGTATCTGACTGTTGTCATTAGGGCTGTGATGATGACAGAATCTGACTGTTGTCATTAGGGCTGTGACGATACCAGTATCTGACTGTTGTCGTTAGGGCTGTGATGATACCAGTATCCGACTGTTGTCGTTAGGGCTGTGATGATACCAGTATCTGACTGTTGTCGTTAGGGCTGTGACGATACCAGTATCTGACTGTTGTCATTAGGGCTGTGACGATACCAGTATCTGACTGTTGTCGTTAGGGCTGTGACGATACCAGTATCTGACTGTTGTCATTAGGGCTGTGACGATACCAGTATCTGACTGTTGTCATTAGGGCTGTGATGATACAAGTATCTGACTGTTGTTGTTAGGACTGTGACAATACCAGCATCTGACTGTTGTTGTTAGGGCTGTGACGATACCAGTATCTGACTGTTGTCGTTAGGGCTGTGACGATACCAGTATCTGACTGTTGTCATTAGGGCTGTGACAATACCAGCATCTGACTGTTGTCGTTAGGGCTGTGACGGTACCAGTATCTGACTGTTGTCATTAGGGCTGTGACGATGCCAGTATCTGACTGTTGTCATTAGGGCTGTGATGATGCCAGTAGCTGACTGTTGTCATTAGGGCTGTGACGATACCAGTATCTGACTGTTGTCGTTAGGGCTGTGGCGATACCAGTATCTGACTGATGTTTTTAGGGCTGTGATGATACAAGTATCTGACTGTTGTTTTTAGGGCTGTGATGATACAAGTATCTGACTGTTGTTGTTAGGACTGTGACAATACCAGCATCTGACTGTTGTTGTTAGGGCTGTGACGATACCAGTATCTGACTGTTGTCATTAGGGCTGTGACGATACCAGTATCTGACTGTTGTCGTTAGGGCTGTGATGATACCAGTATCTGACTGTTGTCGTTAGGACTGTGACAATACCAGTATCTGACTGTTGTCGTTAGGACTGTGACAATACCAGAATCTGACTGTTGTCATTAGGGCTGTGACGATACCAGTATCTGACTGTTGTCGTTAGGGCTGTGATGATACCAGTATCTGACTGTTGTCGTTAGGGATGTGGCGATACCAGTATCTGACTGTTGTTTTTAGGGCTGTGATGATACAAGTATCTGACTGTTGTTGTTAGGACTGTGACAATACCAGCATCTGACTGTTGTTGTTAGGGCTGTGACGATACCAGTATCTGACTGTTGTCGTTAGGGCTGTGACGATACCAGTATCTGACTGTTGTCATTAGGGCTGTGACAATACCAGCATCTGACTGTTGTCGTTAGGGCTGTGACGGTACCAGTATCTGACTGTTGTCATTAGGGCTGTGACGATACCAGTATCTGACTGTTGTCGTTAGGGCTGTGACGATACCAGTATCTGACTGTTGTCATTAGGGCTGTGACAATACCAGCATCTGACTGTTGTCGTTAGGGCTGTGACGGTACCAGTATCTGACTGTTGTCATTAGGGCTGTGACGATATCAGTATCTGACTGTTGTCATTAGGGCTGTGATGATGCCAGTATCTGACTGTTGTCATTAGGGCTGTGACGATACCAGTATCTGACTGTTGTTGTTAGGACTGTGACAATACCAGCATCTGACTGTTGTTGTTAGGGCTGTGACGATACCAGTATCTGACTGTTGTCGTTAGGGCTGTGACGGTACCAGTATCTGACTGTTGTCATTAGGGCTGTGACAATACCAGCATCTGACTGTTGTCGTTAGGGCTGTGACGATACCAGTATCTGACTGTTGTCATTAGGGCTGTGACGATGCCAGTATCTGACTGTTGTCATTAGGGCTGTGACGATGCCAGTATCTGACTGTTGTCATTAGGGCTGTGAAGATACAAGTATCTGACTGTTGTCGTTAGGACTGTGACAATACCAGCATCTGACTGTTGTCGTTAGGGCTGTGACGATACCAGTATCTGACTGTTGTCATTAGGGCTGTGGCGATACCAGTATCTGACTGTTGTTGTTAGGGCTGTGACGATAACAGTATCTGACTGTTGTTGTTAGGGCTGTGATGATACCAGTATCTACCAGTATCTGACTGTTGTCGTTAGGGCTGTGATGATACCAGTACCTGACTGTTGTTGTTAGGGATGTGATGATACCAGTATCTGCATGTTGTTGTTAGGGCTGTGATGATACAAGTATCTACCAGTATCTGACTGTTGTCGTTAGGGCTGTGACGATACCAGTACCTGACTGTTGTTGTTAGGGCTGTGATGATACCAGTATCTGAATGTTGTTGGTAGGGCTGTGATGATACAAATATCTACCAGTATCTGACTGTTGTCGTTAGGGCTGTGACGATACCAGTTTCTGACTGTTGTAGTTAGTGCTGTGACGATACCAGTATGACTGTTGTCATTAGGGCTGTGACAATACCAGTATCTGACTGTTGTCGTTAAGGCTGTGACGATACCAGTATCTGACTGTTGTCATTAGGGCTGTGACAATACCAGCATCTGACTGTTGTCATTAGGGCTGTGACGATACCAGTATCTGACTGTTGTTGTTAGGGCTGTGACGATACCAGTATCTACCAGTATCTGACTGTTGTCGTTAGGGCTGTGATGATACCAGTACCTGACTGTTGTTGTTAGGGCTGTGATGATACCAGTATCTGAATGTTGTTGTTAGGGCTGTGATGATACAAGTATCTACCAGTATCTGACTGTTGTCGTTAGGGCTGTGACGATACCAGTACCTGACTGTTGTTGTTAGGGCTGTGACGATACCAGTACCTGACTGTTGTTGTTAGGGCTGTGATGATACCAGTATCTGAATGTTGTTGTTAGGGCTGTGATGATATAAGTATCTACCAGTATCTGACTGTTGTCGTTAGGGCTGTGACAATACCAGTATCTGACTGTTGTCATTAAGGCTGTGACGATACCAGTATCTAACTGTTGTCATTAGGGCTGTGACGATACCAGTATCTGACTGTTGTCATTAGGGCTGTGATGATACCAGTATCTGACTGTTGTCATTAGGGCTGTGACAATACCAGTATCTGACTGTTGTTGTTAGGGCTGTGACGATACCAGTATCTGACTGTTGTCATTAGGGCTGTGACAATACCAGTATCTGACTGTTGTCATTAGGGCTGTGACGATACCAGTATCTGACTGTTGTCGTTAGGGCTGTGACGATACCAGTATCTGACTGTTGTCATTAGGGCTGTGACGATACCAGTTTCTGACTGTTGTTGTTAGGGCTGTGTTGATACAGTATCTACCAGTATCTGACTGTTGTCGTTAGGGCTGTGATGATACCAGTACCTGACTGTTGTTGTTAGGGCTGTGATGATACCAGTATCTGAATGTTGTTGTTAGGGCTGTGATGATACAAGTATCTACCAGTATCTGACTGTTGTCGTTAGGGCTGTGACGATACCAGTATCTGACTGTTGTCATTAGGGCTGTGGCGATACCAGTATCTGACTGTTGTTGTTAGGGCTGTGACGATAACAGTATCTGACTGTTGTCGTTAGGGCTGTGATGATACCAGTATCTACCAGTATCTGACTGTTGTCGTTAGGGCTGTGATGATACCAGTACCTGACTGTTGTTGTTAGGGCTGTGATGATACCAGTATCTGAATGTTGTTGTTAGGGCTGTGATGATACAAGTATCTACCAGTATCTGACTGTTGTCGTTAGGGCTGTGACGATACCAGTATCTGACTGTTGTCGTTAGGGCTGTGACGATACCAGTATCTGACTGTTGTTGTTAGGGCTGTGTTGTAGGTTGTTAGGGCTGTGATGATACAAGTATCTACCAGTATCTGACTGTTGTCGTTAGGGCTGTGACGAACAGTATCTGACTGTTGTCGTAGGGCTGTGACGATACAGTATCTGACTGTTGTCGTTAGGGCTGTGATGATACCAGTACCTGACTGTTGTTGTTAGGGCTGTGATGATACCAGTATCTGAATGTTGTTGTTAGGGCTGTGATGATACAAGTATCTACCAGTATCTGACTGTTGTCGTTAGGGCTGTGACGATACCAGTATCTGACTGTTGTCATTAGGGCTGTGGCGATACCAGTATCTGACTGTTGTTGTTAGGGCTGTGACGATAACAGTATCTGACTGTTGTCGTTAGGGCTGTGATGATACCAGTATCTACCAGTATCTGACTGTTGTCGTTAGGGCTGTGATGATACCAGTACCTGACTGTTGTTGTTAGGGCTGTGATGATACCAGTATCTGACTGTTGTTGTTAGGGCTGTGATGATACCAGTATCTGAATGTTGTCGTTAGGGCTGTGATGATACAAGTATCTACCAGTATCTGACTGTTGTCGTTAGGGCTGTGACGATACCAGTACCTGACTGTTGTCGTTAGTGCTGTGACGATACCAGTATGACTGTTGTCATTAGGGCTGTGACAATACCAGTATCTGACTGTTGTCATTAGGGCTGTGACGATACCAGTATCTGACTGTTGTCTTTAGGGCTGTGGCGATACCAGTATCTGACTGTTGCTGGTAGGGCTGTGACAATACCAGTATCTGACTGTTGTTGTTAGGACTGTGACAATACCAGTATCTGACTGTTGTTGTTAGGACTGTGACAATACCAGTATCTGACTGTTGTTGTTAGGGCTGTGACGATACCAGTATCTGACTGTTGTTGTTAGGGCTGTGACAATACCAGTATCTGACTGTTGTTGTTAGGGCTGTGACGATACCAGTATCTGACTGTTGTTGTTAGGGCTGTGACAATACCAGTATCTGACTGTTGTTGTTAGGGCTGTGACGATACCAGTATCTACCAGTATCTGACTGTTGTTGTTAGGGCTGTGACAATACCAGTATCTGAGTGTTGTTGTTAGGGCTGTGACGATACCAGTATCTGACTGTTGTTGTTAGGACTGTGACAATACCAGTATCTGACTGTTGTTGTTAGGGCTGTGACGATACCAGTATCTACCAGTATCTGGCTGTTGTTGTTAGGGCTGTGACGATACCAGTATCTGACTGTTGCTGGTAGGGCTGTGACAATACCAGTATCTGACTGTTGTCGTTAGGACTGTGACAATACCAGTATCTGACTGTTGTTGTTAAGGCTGTGACGATACCAGTATCTGACTGTTGTTGTTAGGACTGTGACAATACCAGCATCTGACTGTTGTTGTTAGAATTGTGACAATACCAGCATCTGACTGTTGTTGTTAGGGCTGTGACGATACCAGTATCGCAATATTTGTTCCATGGCAAAAATTAAAGCACAAAGCAGACCAAACCCTTTGGTCCTTTAAAAACCTGCTGTATGTAAAATATTGTGTCGTTGAAAATAAATAAATGTGACCCTGGTTGTGTGATGTTTGTTTCCAACATGAGGGCTGTTTTCCTACAGAAGTTAAATCTGCTTCGTGTTTTGTTTCCTTGCCACGATACTAATGAGTATCGCGATACTGGTATCGTCCCGGCCCTAATTGTTGTCATGGTTGAAGTTAGTGGAGGCTGCTGAGGGGAGGACAGCTCATAATAATGGCTGGAACGGAGTAGGTGGAATGGCATCAAACACATAGAAACCATGTGATTGATGTGTTGATACCATTTCACCTATGCTGCTCCAGCCATTACCACAAGCACATCCTCCCCAATTAAGGTGTCACCAACCTCCTGTGATTGAAGTACAGATCTGGGAACAGGCTACTGAAATACCGTTACGCAGCACTTTCTACTTTAGCACCCACAAATCTGCAGACAGCCCCTGTTCTCTTATTATTGAGAGACAACATAATCAAAATAATAATTATGTTGCTGATGATATTCCGGTATTGAAAATGTTATGTGATAATTTGATGATGACTGTCAATAAATCTAAAGAGGATCCATCAATTAGTCAATTCCCATAAATCTGGCTGGCTGGCAACACGCCAGACGTGGACTGTTACAGTACATCGTAGTTACTCACTATACTGTCTGTCTTTTTCATACTCATAGACTTTCAACACTGCTACAGGTTATTTGTATACCTTAGGGATATGGAGGTTAGATAGTACGCAAGAGAAGAACAAACAGAAGGTTAAAATGGTTGTTTTAGCACACAGCTCAGAGTTAGAGGATAGATGGTCTGATTCTGTCATCAATCAATCAAATGTTTTTTATAAAGCCCTTTTTACATCAACAGATGTCACAAAGTGCTATACAGAAACCCAGCCTAAAACCCCAAACAGCAAGCAATGCAGATGTAGAAGCACGGTGGCTAGGAAAAACTCCCTGAGGGGTGGCCAGTCCCCTTCTGGCTGTGCTGGGTGGACATTATAACAGTACATGGCCATTAAGGCCTGATTTTTCTCCAAGATGTTCAAACGTTCATAGATGACCTGCAGGGTCAAATAATAATCACAGTGGTTGTAGAGGTTGCAACAGGTCAGTACATCAGGAGTAAATGTCACTTGGCTTTTCATAGCAGGGCATTTAGAGGTTGAAATAGCAGGTGCGGTAGAGAGAGAGTTGAAAACAGCAGGTCTGGGACAAGGTAGCACGTCCGGTGAACAGGGCAGGGTTCCATAGCCGCTGGCAGAAGTGGAAACTGGAGCAGCAGCACGACCAGGTGGACTGGGGACAGCAAGGAGTCATCAGGGCATGTAGTCTTGAGGCATGGTCCTAGGACTCAGGTCCTCTGGGATGGGAGGGAGAGATTGTCTAGACAGACTGTTTGAGGACACTGGTTAACTGACTGAGTGACAGTTAATCAGAGATGTGTGTGTGTGTGTGTGTGTGTGTGTGTGTGTGTGTGTATATATATATACATGTGCAATAAGAGTGAAGGGTCCATGTGTGCAGTGAGGGACTTGGGGTGAATAACACCCAGGCAAACACACATCCTCTCTGACAGTTGAGAGACAAACACAAACACACACACACACACACACACACACACACCCTCTCTGACAGGTGAGATGTGTGGTGAGCAACATAAAGTTGTAAATAACCTGACAGCGGGGAGGACAGAGAGGAGGAAGAGGGGGAGGACAGAGGGGGAGGAAAGAGAGGAGGACAGAGGGGGAGGAAAGAGAGGAGGACAGGGGGGGGACAGAGAGGAGGAAGAGGGGGAGGACGAGGGGGAGGACAGAGGGGGAGGAAAGAAAGGAGGACAGAGGGGGAGGACAGAAGAGGAGGACATGGAGGATTACCTGAAGCTGTTGTCTCTTGATCTCCTCCACCATGATGGCCAGACATTTAGTGAAGTCAGTCAGCTCCTGATCAGCGGTTTCTATCAACTGACACTTCTAGAGAGAGAGAGAGAGGAGGGGGGCGGGGGAGGTGACACAGACAGATATACAGAGAGAGGCAGGCAAAAGAGCAGAAAGTCTCTGAGCTCTCTCAAACTCAGCGTACCCACACACACACAACGTTCCAGTGAATGCCCCTAAACGATAGTTAGTTCCAGGTGAGTTCCCGCTCGCAGCAGGAATCACACAGCCTTTGTTCTATTCATGTCAGCTCACACACTCTTTCACCACCCCGCTCCGTCTTATGCACCCTCCATCCCCTGAAGAATATTTTTATCCCTCTCTCCCTCCTTCCCTCCTGTCTCTCCCTGCTCTCTCTTTCATTTATGTAGAGTTATGCACATCTCTTGAAACACCTTGAAGTCCCTAGATGTCTTGCACTATTCTCTCTAACATTACCATAGCTTGAGATTCTCTCTGAGTAATATTATAATAAATCCAACCATATTCTCTCTAACATTACCATAGCTTGAGATTCTCTCTGAGTAATATTATAATAAATCCAACCATATTCTCTCTAACATTACCATAGCTTGAGATTCTCTCTGAGTAATATTAGAATAAATCCAACCATATTCTCTCTAACATTACCATAGCTTGAGATTCTCTCTGAGTAATATTAGAATAAATCCAACCATATTCTCTCTAACATTACCATAGCTTGTGATTCTCCCTGAGTAATATTGGAATAAATCCAACTCTATTCTCTCTAACATTACCATAGCTTGTGATTCTCTCTGAGTAATATTATAATAAATCCAACCCTATTCTCTCTAACATTACCATAGCTTTTGATTCTCTGAGTAATATTGGAATAAATCCAACCCTATTCTCTCCAACATTACCATAGCTTTTGATTCTCTGAGTAATATTGGAATAAATCCAACCCTATTCTCTCTAACATTACCATAACACAATGCAGGTAGCTGTGTTTTTGTTGGTTTTCTTTTCTCTACATCGTGATTGGCCAGTTGTCCAGGTCTAAGTCAGTCTCTGATTAGAAGGAGCAGAGTACTGTGGGTCTAAAGGACCAGAGCGATGTACCTCTAATATCATTACCATAATGTAATGCATACAGGGAATAATGGCTTATCAGTGTTAAACTAGCTCATTCTCCTAGAGGACAGAGAACGTTGCTATTTACATGACTCATCATGGCTGAGTCATCATGGCTGGGTACCTACTCCTCTTCTCTCAACCACTCAGAATGTCATCTCCATTTCAAACAGTAAACACTTATGTACCCTGGGCTCTGAACACAATCGTACACTGTGTGTGTGTGTGTGTTTGTCACCTTCTCTGTGTAGAAAGCTTTGACCTCTGCAGTAACAGAATCAAAGTCCCCACTGATGTAGTCTGGAAGAAAACTAGATGAGAGAACAAGAAAAAGAAAGAGAGAAAGAGGATTTGGGAAAGTGTCCGTTTGGGAAATTTGGGGGGCCGCGGAAGTACTGCAGGGGGCCAGACCTCAAAATACACTATTTATACAGTGCATTTGGAAAGTATTCAGACCCCTTGACTTTTTACACATTTTGTTAAGTTACAGCCTTATTCTAAAATTGATGAAATTATTTTTCCCCCTCATCAATATACACACAATACCCCATAATGACAAAGTGAAAACAGGTTTTATGAAATTTTGGCAAATGTATACACAAAAAAAACCTGGAAATACCATATTTACATAAGTATTCAGACCCTTTGCTATGAGACTCGAAATTGAGCTCAGGTGAATCTTGTTTCCATTGATCATCCTTGAGATGTTTCTACAACTTGATTGGAGTCCACCTGTGGTAAATTAAATTGATTGGACATGATTTGGAAACCTGGCACCATTCCTACGGTGAAGCATGGTGGTGGCAGCATCATGTTTTTCAGCGGCAGGGACTGGGAGACTAGTCAGGATCGAGGGAAAGATGAACGGAGCAAAGGACAGAGAGATCCTTGATGAATGTTATTGTATACTTTTTTCAGTTTTTTATTTTTTATAAATTTGCAAACATTTCTAAAAACCAGTTTTTGCTTTGTCATTGAGGGGTATTGTGTGTAGATTGATGAGGGGAAAAAAGCAATTTAATCAATTTTAGAATAAGGCTGTAACGTAACAAAATGTGGAAAAGGTCAAGGGGTCTGAATACTTTCCGAATGCACTGTATGTTCTTAACCCTGGGCAGCATGGGCCTGGGAGGCTCACAGGGATTTTGGTATCCATGTCAATTATACATTTTTCTACTCAAAATGTTTTTTTGTTTTTTTTTACATAAATGCACTGTTTAAGCTTTAAAACTGCAACATTTTCTCTCTGGCTAATGGAACACTGTGTAGAATTGCAAGATATGAGCTTTAAAGTTGCAAGAACAAAAAAACTCTCTGCTACATGACAAAATGTGTAGAATTGCAGGAATTTAGCTTGAAAACTGCAAAAGGTTCTCTCTGGTGCCCTTTAAAATATTCCTTCCCAGGGCCCGAGACTTGGTTTGTCCGGTCATGCACTGTCAAAGTAATCCTTGTATGCTATTTTTATATCCCTCGAGTTGCGTTCTGATTATGATGGGGTCCCTGATGCATTTGCTATCACAAAAGGGGTCCCCAGACCCAAAAAGTTTGAGAACCCCTGAGTTAATGTATCTGTCCTTTAGGAAGGACACAATTATTCAAACACACACACACACAGTGGCTACTTGTACCTGTCTCGTTGTCCAGCAGTGATGTCATACAGGTGGTTGGCTGCACCATCTGCACACGCCCGCAGGAGAGCTACAGAGAGAGACCTTGCTTAGCTGAAAGAGGTGAATGAATCTTGCTATGTATTTGTTTTGTGTGCAAACAACTTTTTGCTTTTATTTCCTATTGCTCCCAAACATAATGCATGTGTAACAATAGTTGAAAAAAACCTCCTTTCTAGTTTTACCCAACAACAAAATATGCGGTCACCAGTTCCCACTTTTAATGTTTTGTGTCATGGGGAAAGACTTCATAGGAGCAACAGAAGCATTCTCTAAGCACCTTGTTTAATATAACCAATGTATTCAGCAGAGAGAGAGAGACATTCTGTTTTAAACAAGCATGTGTGTGTGTGTGTGTGTGTGTGTGTGTGTGTGTGTGTGTGTGTGTGTGTGTGTGTGTGTGTGTGTGTGTGTGTGTGTGTGTGTGTGTGTGTGTGTGTGTGTGTCACAAGAGAAGTGTGTACTAGCAAACACAGTGTGATAAAGAATGTACAGTGCCCTTTTCTATATGAACTTTCCCACTCTCAAGCACAGCTTCAAAACATACCCCCAACAAAAAGGTGTGAGCTGGAGCAACAGCCTGGAGCACTCCAAGAGGAGGGTTGGCTTAGAGACAGCCAATACCATATCAGTACAGACCTAACAATGCTGTCTTAACTTTACGATAAAGGATACATTTCATAATTGGATTATTAGTAGTGATGAGCACTGATATGGAAAGATACCAATAAATATCAAGATACCAATAGAAACTGTGTAAATGTTTACTTCAGTATTCACCCCCAAAAGCTCTGGGGAGTCCAGACAACTGCTAATTGGCCAAACAGCCAGATGTGAATGTTCTGGAAGCCAACCAGTCTCAATTTCAAAAGGAATCCCATCCACCTCTGATGGGCCATCAGCAGGGAAATTAAGTATGTTGACTTGATAGCCTGCATGAAGGTCTGAGAAAGGGGTTTTGTGCAAGGGTCATGTATGCTTTATTTCACAATCGTGTAAGCTAAGAGGAAAGAAAAAACGATATCATGATATGTAGTCCCCTGTAGCTCAGTTGGTAGAGCATGGCGCTTGCAACGCTAGGGTTGTGGGTTCGTTTCCCACGGGGGGCCAGTATGAAAATGTATGCACTCACTAACTGTAAGTCGCTCTGGATAAGAGTGTCTGCTAAATGACTAAAATCATACCTTGCTCAATGATTTTGGTATCATATTGAATGATCAATGTTGGTGTCCAACACTAATTAATAGAAAAGCTATACGATGAATACCTTTACTCCAGAGTGTATGAAGGTAGTCTTTTTCCATAGGCTGGTTGAGAATGATCAGACATATTTTCTGTGTGCCTGGAGGGAGGGAGGGGGAGAGGGGGAGAGGTGGAGAGAGAGAGAGAGAGAGAGAGAGAGAGAGAGAGAGAGAGAGAGAGAGAGAGAGAGAGAGAGAGAGAGAGAGAGAGAGAGAGAGAGAGAGAGAGATCATTACTTTCATTTGTTACACAATACCAGATCTATTCTGAAACAGAAATGAAGGTTTACTTCAGAAAGGTAAGGCGATAAACTGCTCTCCCTTCCACAACAGCTCTGAGAGAAATCGAATTACTTGAATACTCAGTGTTCTTGTTGTTTTAATAGTTCTAACCACAATGAGGATGAGCCAGAGAGAAATCAAACTATGCTTCAGTTCAGCGATCAAACAGAAATTAGTTTGAACATTACTTACAGTTGGGTGTGGGATGAACGTTAGAACTATTTGCCTTTTGGGCTCCTTTTTACAACAAGAGCATTCAATCATTTAAATGTTTTAGAGATATCAAATGCTTGCATCAGACAGCTCATTTCAGTTGAATGAATTCAGTTGTGCAACTAACTAGGTATCCCCTTTCCCTTCCATAATCAAGTGGTATCACAATATGCAGTAGACTCCGTTGCACTCCGCTCCAGCAGGTGGCAATAGTGCGCAATTTTGACTACGCTGTGCAGGGCTATATAAATAGTACGAACTACCGGTAGCTAGCTAGCTAGCATTCTCTACAAAAATGCTTACATTCTAGATGTTGAGAGTGTTTTTCAACCAGGCATTATTAACAGCGGCTGCTGAGGAGATATTTGGGGCTGTTGTAGCCTCTTTCAAATCCGAGTGTGAAAGTCTGATCTATCACCAGGCAAGGACTATTGAGAAAACGATAGAGTTCCAGGAAGATGTTACCCACTGTATTCGTGGGCTGTTGATGTTACAGATAGGTGTGTTATTGTGATTTAGCACTATATTGGATCACTCCAATATGATATGGTATCCTTCTGAGTGGCAGGATATATTCCGATTAGTCCTGTGTACCGGGTAGTGCTGAGGCTGCGGCTGACCCCTTAAATAGTTGTCGTCGCACTACTTCCCCCTCTAGTGATCACCACCCTGTCATGTGTACTGTAGGATTGAGGGTGGAAAATTCAGTAGGAAATGGATTGAGGAGATGGATGTTTAGGAAAGCCGAGTGGGGTCAGTTTCAGGAGTTGAGTGAATAGGAGCTGTCTCAGGTTGATCTCAGTTCAGATATAGAAACAGTGAATTATGGAGTAAGAGGAGCAATAGTAGGGGCCGCAAGGCAGGTGATTCCTATGGGTACAGGGGGGAGAAGGAGCAAGGCAGGTGATTCCTATGGGTACAGGGGGGAGAAGGAGCAAGGCAGGTGATTCCTATGGGTACAGGGGGGAGAAGGAGCAAGGCAGGTGATTCCTATGGGTACAGGGGGAGAAGGAGCAAGGCAGGTGATTCCTATGGGTACAGGGGGGAGAAGGAGCAAGGCAGGTGATTCCTATGGGTACAGGGGGGAGAAGGAGCAAGGCAGGTGATTCCTATGGGTACAGGGGGGGAGAAGGAGCAAGGCAGGTGATTCCTATGGGTACAGGGGGAGAAGGAGCAAGGCAGGTGATTCCTATGGGTACAGGGGGGAGAAGGAGCAAGGCAGGTGATTCCTATGGGTACAGGGGGGAGAAGGAGCAAGGCAGGTGATTCCTATGGGTACAGGGGGGAGAAGGAGCAAGGCAGGTGATTCCTATGGGTACAGGGGGGAGAAGGAGCAAGGCAGGTGATTCCTATGGGTACAGGGGGGAGAAGGAGCAAGGCAGGTGATTCCTATGGGTACAGGGGGGAGAAGGAGCAAGGCAGGTGATTCCTATGGGTACAGGGGGGAGAAGGAGCAAGGCAGGTGATTCCTATGGGTACAGGGGGGAGAAGGAGCAAGGCAGGTGATTCCTATGGGTACAGGGGGGAGAAGGAGCAAGGCAGGTGATTCCTATGGGTACAGGGGGGAGAAGGAGCAAGGCAGGTGATTCCTATGGGAATCATTAAGACAGCTAAGAGGGAGTATTGCCGCTGGTTCTGTGGAAACAGGTATGTGGGATGATTAAGAAGATGAGTGGGGTCAGACGAGATTGGGATCTCCCTGTGCTGAAAAGTGGTAGGATTGTCGCAGTGAGAGATATGGAGAAGGCAGGTAAGTTAGCCCAAGCATTTGCTCAAATAATCTGACAGAAGAGGGCCAGCATGGGAGAGAGAGGGACAGAAGAGAACATCCGGGGGGGGTGCATTCAATGCCCCTTTTACGTTGGCTGAGATGAAGAGGGCATTAGCTAAAGCTGGGGTAACATCTCCTGGGAAGGATGAGATGTGTTACAGCATGATGGCTCATCTCAGTGACACTGCAATGGGGAAAGTCTTGGGCCTTTACAATAAGGTGTGGCAGGAAGGGAAACTGCCTGGAAGTTAGAAGCAGGCTGTAGTGGTGCCGATACAGAAACCAGGGAAAAACCCTACTAGTCCTTCAAGCTATAGGCCGATAGCGTTGACATCTGATGTATGTAAACTTATGGAAAGGATGACAACGGAAAGGCTGACTTACTTTCTGGAGAGTAGAGGACTAATGTCACCAGATCAAAGTGGGTTCAGGAAAGGCAGGGGAACGATGGATCCTGTACTGTGCCTTGAGTCAGTCATATGGAAGACACAGGCAAATAAGGAGTTGGTGGTAGCCGTTTTCTTTGATGTAGAGAAGGCCTATGATATGATGTGGAAGGAAGGCCTACTTATCAAGCTGAATATCATGGGGGTTGGAGGAAGGGCTTATAACTGGAGAAAGGATTACATTTTTGGGCGATCAATACAAGTGAGGGTGGGGAGCTCTATGTCAGAAAGCTATGAGGTAGATAATGGTACCCCCCAGGGAAGTGTCATGAGGGTGGGGAGCTCTGTCAGAAAGCTATGAGGTAGATAATGGTACCCCCAGGGGAGTGTCATGAGGGTGGGGAGCTCTATGTCAGAAAGCTATGAGGTAGATAATGGTACCCCCCAGGGAAGTGTCATGATGGTGGAGAGCTCTATTTCAGAAAGCTATGAGGTAGAAAATGGTACCCCCCAGGGAAGTGTCATGAGGGTGGGGAGCTCTATGTCAGAAAGCTATGAGGTAGATAATGGTACCCCCCAGGGAAGTGTCATGAGGGTGGGGAGCTCTATGTCATAAAGCTATGAGGTAGATAATGGTACCCCCCAGGGAAGTGTCATGAGGGTGGGGAGCTCTATGTCAGAAAGCTATGAGGTGGATAATGGTACCCCCCAGGGAAGTGTCATGAGGGAGGGGAGCTCTATGTCAGAAAGCTATGAGGTAGATAATGGTACCCCCCAGGGAAGTGTCATTAGTCCTTTGTGGTTCTCCATTATGATTGATGATGTATTCTCTCAGGTGAGACCTGATATTGGGAGGTCATTGTTTGCGGATGATGGGGCACTGTGGGAGGGAGAAATAGTTGCCAAAGGAAAGAAAATATTGAATGTGATGCGTTGCTTGTCAGGAATGGAGTGGGGGGCAGATAGCATGCCGTTGAAAATGCTATATATAGCGCTGTTAAAGTCATCACTGGATTATGGAAGTGTAGCATATGGATCAGCAGCTCAGACATCTTTACAAAAGCTAGATGTAATCCAGGCCCAAGTCCTAAAGATATGTTGTGGAGCACTCAGGACCTCCCCTGTGGCAGCGATGTAGGTAGAGTTGGGAGAGATGCCGTTAAAGTTAAGAAGACAACAGCTAGCCATGACATATTGGGTAAATCTACAGGGACATATGGTTACACATCCTACAAAAAAGGTGCTCCTAGAGTGCTGGGAACATGAACACAATCTGAATACAAGCTTTGGGTGGATAGGCAATGCCATGGCGACAGAGATGGGGTTGTTTTGGAGGGAGTTTACCCCCTCTGTGGTTCTTCCTGCTATCCCACCTTGGTTTCTTCCTCAGCCAGTGATAGATCTAGGGTTGCTTAAGAGGGTATGAGCTGTTGAGGAGTAGATTCAGTTGTAAGTGAACATTTAAGAACACAATATTATGCTTTCTTGAATATATTCACAGATGGATCTAAGGACCCTAAAACAGGGAGGACAGGTGCAGATTTTAATGTTCCTGAGTTTAAGGTGGCAGAGATAAAAAGAGCAACGGATCATTTATCTGTTTACACAATGGAGTTGTTGGCCATACTATTGGCTGCAGAGTGGGTGGAGGAGGTGAGGCCAGACAGGGTAGTCATCTGCTCTGACTCCTGTGCAGCACTGATGAGCTTAAATTCATGTGTGTCTCGGAGCAGAAAGGATTTATTGTATGAGGTTTTGCAGTGCTTTTATAGGGTGAAACAGATGGGGGTATTTGTGATGTTCCTCTGGGTAACAGCTCATGTGGGAGTAGAGGGGAATGAGGAGGTGGATGTTATCGCCAAGCAGGCTCTTAAACATCCTAATGTTGAGATGGAATTGTCAATCTGTAAAGCACAAGCCAAGGGGTTAATAAGAACAGTGGTTGAAAACAAATGGCAAGAGTTGTGGAATAGGGAGAGAAAGGGAAGACACCTGTATAAGATCCTGGAAAAGGTGGAGGCAGGGAGGTCCTCAGGCCGAGAGAGAAGGGAGGAAAGTGTAGTCACAAGGCTGAGACTGGGACACACAAGGCTCAATAGTACATTGAAATTGGTGGGAAAACATCCGACTGGGAGGTGTGATCATTGTCAGGAGGAGATGGAGACAGTGGAACATTTTCTATTTCAGTGCCAGAAATATGGGAGGGAAAGGGAGTGATTGTTATTAGATTTGAAGAGTAATGGGGTTGAAGAGCAAGGATTAAGTGAACTGCTGGGGAAATCTTCAGGGGATGTAGTATTTAATTATGTATTTCGTTTCCTTAGGGAGACGAGAATATTGGGCAGGATTTAGACTTTCACTGTCTCTGGTCCACACTCCAGTCCAGTTGGTGGCGGTAATGGAACTTAAAGTTGGTTGCCAACCGCCATGTCAAAACCACAGAAGAAGAAGAAGAAACAGAAGAAGAAGAAGAAGAAGAAGACTTCCACCTCTTCCTTTTCTCAATTCATTACAGAGAGGATTTGCTTACAAGGAAATCTGTACGGGAGATAGTGTCATATAAAGGGAGCAGAAGGGAGGAAGTTATGTTATGTAGGATGAGATTAGGGCATACAGGATTTAATTTCTCTTTGAAATTGATAAAGAAACATGGTACTGGAATGTGTAATGGTTTTATGGTAGAGGAAACGGTTGAACATGTTTATTATTTTGTGAAATATATGATGTAGAAAGGGAGAGGTTGTTTGACAGGGTCAGTGAGGTTAGACCGGAATGGGGAATGGGTGGTATTTTGGGTGGGGGTGATGTGAGTAGTGAGGTTTGGGGAATGGGTGGTATTTTGGGTGGGGGTGATGTGAGTAGTGAGGTTTGTAGGGAATTATTTTATTTTATTAGACATTCAGGGTTAGTGGAATAGATCAGTGGTTCCCAAACTGTGGGGCGCGCCAGTTAAACATTTTTTATTTACATTTCTTTAGCCCATAGATATTGTTGTAATTTTTGGTCACTCAAATATCACATGAATACACATTAGACATGGCAAAATGTATAGAATAGCAAGAAAATGTGCTTTAAAACTGCAAAATGTTCTTTGCACCCCCCCCATGACAAAACGTGTAGAATTGCAGGAAATAAGCATTAAACCTACAGAATTCTGTGCACCAACAAGAGGGGTGTGAACAGTTTCCTTCATTGTAAATAAGAATTTGTTCTTAACTGACTTGCCTAGTTAAATAAAGGTAAAATGAACGGTGCTTGTGCCCATAGAAATATACGTGGTGCGTGAGCGCGCAGGATATTCCCCAATGCTGGAAGGGGGGCCCCCCCGAGTTATTTTTTGGGGGGAACCCATGTTATAGATAGGTCGTGACTGGCCTCGCACTCCAGTATAGTAGGTGGCGGTGTATGCACCTGTCAGTTGGTTGCGATCCGCCAATAAAAACTTAAAGAAGAAGAGGATTAGCTTGGTAAGAGCTCTATGTTGTGTACAAACGCAGAAGTATACCCGCTACTATTCAATAGCTTGGAGCACCTAGCCTCTCCATCTGGGTGCTCTGCTGTCCCCCCACTCGTTTTGGCTTGTGCCATCTCGTTTGGGTTTTGTCCTTGTTTTTAGTACAACCTGGGCGATACATGGTTTGGTCGACCAGTACTGTATTGCGGCGCTGAGGGTTTGTCTAGTTGTCTGTGTGACTTGTCTGTCCACCGGGAACCCTCCCGGTTTAGCCTTCGAGTTCGGGGACGCTTACCCCGCAAGATCGAGAGACTGTATGTTTCGCTCCGGCGGACTTACAGTTCTCCTCTGAGCTAGGTGTCGCACCATGTTTTCATCTTTCACGAGGCTGAGCCATCTTGCCTACACGCTTGTGTGTAGGGTTGCCATGTTCGTGGTTTTCAGAGCAAATTGGGCTACTTTGAAAACGATGTCGCTGGTGGAAATGTATTGGTCACGGGTGGTGGGTTTTTGGGCTACTTCTAAATTGCACCGCGGCCGCCATGGCATTTCTCTTGTTTTTACTATACATATCACTGTTACTTGCTGCTGACTATCAGGCAGTTAGCAGGCTGTTACTGAGTGAGTGAATGCTGAGGAAGGCCGTGTGTGCATTGAGAGAGCACTGGTTGAGAGAGTGCTGCAGCAGAGTCAGCTAAGTCACAGAAACAGAGCAGCACGCGCACGTCGTGACAACTTTTTACCAGTTGTTGGTAGGCTATTTAGACTGGTCATTATGGAGACGCCCTTTTCCCATAAAACATATTAAAGCGTTAGAACTGATATAACGTCGACAAAGCATTGGAAAACAACTTTAGGCGCACTAGAGCTCTTTAGATGAATTCGCTCAGAGGTGGTTTAAAGTCAACCGCATTCGAATGTCGACTTTTCTTATTGATAACCATGTCAAGCGAAGGGTTTTACTCGTGCTCAGTTCTAGGGTCTGGAGCGCTGCACGAGTGGACATTTGAAATGGAAGTTATGGAACTCCCTCGCATGCTTCTGTTATCGGGAAAAAGTCCACAATGAAAAATACATTAAATGTGGAGAATGATAGGGTACATTTGCATCTGTTGGCCATCAAGTAGGCTATTAATTTCTATGCCATTGTAGGCTACTGTAACCTACCATTTGATACAACAAATATGTTGAAATGACGATATCACTTTAGTCATTGCATATCAATTTGTGCCACTTGTGTATCCTACCTGGAGCTGGCAAACGGATTTAATAAATAGCCTATAAATCAGTTTGTTGTTGTAGCCTTGCTATTATGCAATTATTAATGGCCATGTTTAGTTAATTAAATTGAAAGTTATCCATTGTGATCATGGTCACAGCTCTATCGCAACACTTAATGTCAGTTTCATTGTGGACTTTTCCCTGAAATGAGATGTAGGCCTATCAGGGGCTATAGGCTACCTGCATCTAGCTCAGCAAACCATGGCAAAGTTGAATTGCAATTCTAAACCCAGATTTTAGTCAGTAGCCTATGCCTATTGAAATAACAAGGCAATCTTGCAAATAGGCCATTTATAACAGTTTGTAGCCTTAACATCTGGCATATAATAAAGGCACAATTGCCAGAAAATAGCCTAACATTAGTTTTTTGAAGTTCGTCCAAGTGTCTCTTGCACAGCGACTTCGAGATCCTCTGTCCCAACTTTCATCACTCAAACTCTCCTGTCGGATTTATCTATAGTTATGCACATTTGCAAACTATATTTATTTACAATTATAAACTGGGTGCTTTGAACCCTGAATGCTGATTGGTTGAAAGCCATGGTATATCAGACCATGTACCACACTTGCACTGTTCTAATTACATTGGTAACCAGTTTATAATAGCAATAAGGCACCTCAGGGGTTTGTGGTATATGACCAATATACCACGGCTAAGGGCTATGTCCTAAGAACAGCCTTTAGCCGTGGTATATTGGCCATATACCAAACCTCCTTTGGCCTTATTGCTTAATCATAGCAGTCAAAATAAGTTAAATCGACATCCATTTATGGAAAATGATCTGGAGAGTTTAATAAGTGTGATTTTTTTTTTCTCTTGCGATATATTCATATTTTGCTTCTTAGCCTACATCATAAAAAATGACGTCGATATTCCTTCTTATTTAGCTCGATAACGTTATGGAAAAAGGGTTTATTGGATAAATGTGGTATCTCCTCTCTTGCAGCGAAAACAGTTTTTGGGGCTAGTTTTCAGGCCTTGTGGGTGGGTTTTCAGAGGTCATTGGGCTAGAAACTTTAGCTAGACCTGGCAACCCTGCTTGTACATACCACAGTGAATAAACTATGCAAACTTTTTATTTTATTTCACCTTTATTTAACCAGGTAAGCCAGTTGAGAAACTAGCTAGCTTAACCAGAAATGACCATTGCAGGACTAAGCACAGTTATAAACACACTTTCCATTAAGTCCTGCCAACCTGAACCCCCACGTATATAGCAAGAAATAAGCTATAAGTGTGGTGTGGGTTACAGCCGACTCACACATTTAAAGCAAGAAATAAGCTATAAATGTGTGAGAGGCAGAATGCCCTGCCCCTTGACGGTCAGGCAGTTCACACTTCACGTCTCCTCCTTCAGATAGTGTGTATGAGGCAAAGCCTGATACTGTAGGTCCATAGTAATCTTTACTATTATAAAGTATTGCGCAGTGTTTACTATAGACATAGTATTTTACACTGTTGGATTAATGTTTTCCACAAGGAAAAGCTACAGACATTCATGTCTCCTCTCCTTCAGATAGTGTATGAGACTAAGGCTGATACTGTAGGTCCCATTCTATACTATCATACAGTATTGCACAGTGTATACTATAGACAGTAATATTACACTGTTGGCATTCTCCAGTATTAGGCTGAGTTTATGCTAGCCCCACCATAGTGAGATTACACTGTTATTTGTTCACACAGTTGCTGGGTTGCGATAGTTTTCTGTTACACTATTTTACAGTACAGACATTAACTATCAAAGTGTCCCATGGAAACTCATATCTCAGCTCTATTACACTGAGGGTTTCAGTGTATAGCTGGGTTTACTATAGTTCTGATGCACTACTTTACAGTACAGACAGTAACTATCCCTTAAATGGAAACTGACACATCTATTACAATACTGTTTTTTTCACACAGTGTGTACCTGGGTTTACTGTAGTTTACATACAGTAACTATGCTAGTTTTCAGTGACTATCCTAGTTTTCCCTTGTGTTGGATTCTAGCTTGGAATATACTTATTCATGTTACCATACTAGAACTTATTGACTACTTTACATGTATAATGAATGTATATGTAGGGGTCAATGGAGGGTGGATGAGAACTAGGTGTTTGGAAAGTTACTGAGTAAGAAAGGGGAGTGCAGAAAGTTTATATTCTGTCAGAACATGTTATTGTTAAGTCTCATGTATCCTATGGAGAGGGGCAAAAGGCAACAGTCTGGTTTCAGTCACTGATAAGGTAGGACAGCCGTGGAGTAGGGAGGAGTGAGGAATTCGGCCCGTGGTCAGGTCAGATGAAGTGAGGAGGAACAGTCAGTCCTGTCACACACATATATTTCCACGCCCATGAAGGTTCTAGCAGGAGGCTACACCAATGAGAGGAACCAATTAAGTTCCTGACTAGCAACAGAGATGTATTGGCTGTCTAGCTTTTTACTCTGTCAGAACCTAACACTTGGAAACTCACTTTTCAGCTATTGCACTGCGGTCTTGCACAGTGTGTAGCTGGGGTTACGATAGTTTTCTGTTGCACTACTTTACAGTAAACAGTAACTACTTAGTTTCCCCTGGAAACTCACATCTCAGCTCTATTACACTGAGGTTTTCAGTGTATAGCTGGGTTTACTATAGTTATGTTACACTACTTTACAGTACAGACAGTAACTATCCTAGTATCCCTTAGAAACTCACTGGTCTTACGCAGTGTGTAGCCGGGGTTGCCATATTTTTCTGTTAAACTGCAGTGTATACACTACCCTTCTCTTCTTCCAACAGAGAGAAACTACCATTTCCAGTATGGCGTTTTGCCTTGAGAAATGCAAGGTGTCCCTGCCCACAGGCAGCGGACTGCGTCTAAGAAGGGTGGCACTCTGCAGTCATCCTGAGGTGCTTGCCGCTGGCATTGGCAGATTCTCACAGGTCTAAAGGGCAAACTGAGAGAGGCAAGTGGAGGCCCCATCGGTAGTGAAGACAGTGATGGAAGGCTACGAACTCCAATTCTGATGACGGCCACCGCTATAGTTCTGGCTCCTCTAATGTCTCAGGTTCTTCTAGTGTTGACGCCCTGGTTTACTGAATTTTTCCAAATGTGTTCAGATGAAAGGAGTGTCGACCTACATCCTAACCTCTCTTTCTGGCCAAGGGTTCTGTCTGACAAACAAGTTAACTGTCCATTACAGTTGTCCACATACGCCCCTCTCGCTATTGCAGGTGAACTAGGGGCTTCCCCCAGTGTGTTGTGCCCGGCTAGGGCAATGTACACTTACTTTTCACAGACACAGGCAATACGAAAGCTTTATCAGTTTTCGTTTAGTCTGGTGAAAGAGTTCTGGGCCAGGGCCTATCCAATCGGACTCTCACATTGCATGATGGACACTGTTACTGCAGAATTTTGGCTGGCCCACCGGCCTTTTTCCCTTTTGCTGTGGTGGCACATTCTACTGGAGGTGTAACTGTCTTACCTGGACGATTACCTATCCAGGGAACAGGCCACAACGGACACGAGGACCCTCTTGAACCACATTCGAGTTCTGGGCCTCACATTTTAGTTCTGTGCCTCACCCTAACGAGGAGAAGAATCACCTGACAGAAGGTGATCTAACTCGGATTGTCCATAGACGACTCATGACGGCATGTCTCCCTCAGGTGAGGTCAGCAGCAGGGACTGGGAAACTAGTCAGGATCGAGGGAAAGATGAACGGAGGAAAGTACAGAGAGATCCTTGATGAAAACCTGCTTCAGAGTGCTCAGGACCTCAGACTGGGGCGAAGGTTCACCTTCCAACAGGACAATGACCCTAAGCACACAGCCAAGACAACGCAGGAGTGGCTTCGGGACAAGTCTCTGAATGTCCATGAGTACCCTAGCCAGAGCCCGGACTTGAACCCGATCGAACATCTCTGGACAGACCTGAAAATAGCTGTGCAGCAACACTCCCCATCCAACCTGACAGAGCTTGAGAGGATCTGCAGAGAAAAATGGGAGAAACTCCCCAAATACACGTGTGCCAAGCTTGTAGCGTCATACCCAAGAATACTTGAGGCTGTAATCGCTGCCAAAGGTGCTTCAAGAAAGTACTGAGTAAAGGGTCTGAATGTAAATGTGATATTTCAGTTTTTGCTTTGTCATTATGGGGTATTGTGTGTAGATTGATGAGGGGGAAAAAAACAATTTAATCCATTTTAGAATAAGGCTGTAACGTAACAAAATGTGGAAAAAGTCAAGGGGTCTGAATACTTTCAGAATGCACTGTACACTACGTCTGTTTCCACTGGATTAAAGCTTGTTCTGTCATACCCTGATCTCTTTCACCTGTCTTGTGATTGTCTCCAACCCCCACCAGGTGTCTCCCATTAACTTGTGTATTTATACCTGTGTTTTCGGTTTGTCTGTTGCCAGTTTGTCTTGTCCCATCAAGTCCTACCAGCGTGTTCCCGTGTTTCCTGTGCTCTAGTTTGAGCTTTTTCTAGTCTTCCCAGTTCTGACCTTTCTGCCTGTCCTGACCCTGATCCTGCCTGCACCTGCCTGACTCTGATTTGGATAACAACTCTTTGCCTGCCTTGACCTACCGATTGCCTGCCCCTTGTACTATAATAGACTCGTACTATCCGCCTCCTGTGTCTGCATCTGGGTCTTAGCCTGAGCCGTGATAGTACTAACTGGCCATGACTGACCCAGCAGACTCGGACCAGCTCCGCAACGCTGTCTCCTCCCAAGGAGCCACCATAGGAAGACACAGGGGGTTACTACAATGCCTTATGGAGGGACTCCATACCCTAGCAGAACGCCATGACCATGCGTTCAATACATTGCTGGAGCAATTCTGCGGATTCCCAACTAAGCAGCAAGCCACAACTGTAACCCCCCAGACTCTCAGAAACCCCACCACCAGCGGCGCTTCTTCCCAGCCTACCCCGGTGTCCCGAGAACCTTGCTTACCTCCTCTGGAGCGCTACACTGGAGATTCTGGAACCTGACAGGCATTTCTCTTCCAGTGCTCCCTCATCTTCGAGCTGCAGCCTTCTTCGTTCCCCTCGAACCGCTCGAAGATAGCGTACTTAATAACGCTGAGGTCTGGGAGGGCCCTTGCCTGGGCTTCGGCAGTGTGGGAGCAACAGTCCACCGTTTGTGGTGGAGGTACGAAAAGTGTTCGACCTCGAGGCAGGGGATTCCAGTACCTGGTTGACTGGGAGATTTATGGCCTGGAGGAGAGGTGTTGGGTCCCTGCCAGGAATATCCTGGACCCAGCACTCATCGCGGACTTCCGCCGTTGACACCCCAGTACCAGGTAAGTCCCAGGGTAGGCCACCAGATGGCGCCCCTATGGAGAATTGTTTCAGTCAAGCAGGACAGTAATTTTGCTAGTTAGCTAGCTTAGCTAGCTAGGCTTTATGTAGGTCCAGGAAACTGGCCCAAAATATCTACTGCCTAACTATTTAGTTATACGTGTAACTCTTTCTCCTTCCTTCCAGAGTCGGACTGCAAGCAGCAGGCTGGAGGTAGAGGTTTCCCCTGAGCCACAACACCAGCACCAGCCGCCATGTGAGCAGGAGTGGAGCCCCACTGTGGGACAGAACCAGAGGTACCCAGAGCCCACACTGACACAGATCAAGAAGGAAGAGGCTGGGTACTGGATGGGTCAGGTTGAAGAGCACATTCTAAAGCTGGAGTCTGATGACCAAGAAAACAAATACCAAATACCAACGATTACTGAAGGTGAGTTCATTTTTGGAGCTCAGAACAGGCATATATCTACCCTTGTCTGCTTTCAGAATATGATAATTGTGAAGACGAGTGAACATTCTTGGGTAAAGAATGCTGCTCTCTTGATTGAACATTATTATTGGCTACTAGTGCACTTGTTGTCAATAGTCAATATGCTAGAAGGCATGCTATTGTGTAAATACACAAAACCCTCTCAAAGGCAGGCACTCAACTCGGCCTACTTTAAAAGCTTCCAGTTGAAGTCGGAAGTTTACATACACTTATGTTGTAGTGATTAAAACTCGTTTTTCAACCACTCCACACATTTCTTGTTAACAAACTATAGTTTTGGCAAGTCGGTTAGGACATCTACTTTGTGCATGACACAAGTAATTTTTCCAACAATTGTTTACAGACAGATTATTTCACTTATAATTCACTGTATCACAATTCCAGTGGGTCAGAAGTTTACATACACTAAGTAGACTGTACCTATAAACAGCTTGGAAAATTCCAGAAAATGATGTCATGGCTTTAGAAGCTTCTGATAGGCTAATTGACATCATTTCAGTCAATTGGAGGTGTACCTGTGGATGTATTTCAAGGCCTACCTTAAAGCTCAGGAAGGAGACACGTTCTGTCTCCTAGAGATGAACGTACATTGGTGCGAAAAGTGCAAATCAATCCCAGAACAACAGCAAAGGACCTTGTGAAGATGCTGGAGGAAACGGGTACAAAAGTATCTATATCCACAGTAAAACAAGTCCTCTATCGACATAACCTGAAAGGCCGCTCAGCAAGGAAGAAGCCACTTCTCCAAAACCACCATAAAAAAGCCAGACTACGGTTTGCAATTGCACATGAGGACAAAGATCGTACTTGTCCTCTGGTCTGATGAAACAAAAATATATAACTTTGGCCATAATGACCATCGTTATGTTTGGAGGAAAAAGGGGGTTGCTTGCAAGCCGAAGAATACCATCCCAACCGTGAAGCATGGGGGTGGCAGCATCATGCTGTGGGGGTGCTTTGCTGCAGGAGGGACTGGTGCACTTCACAAAATAGATGGTATCATGAGGAAGGAAAATTATGTGGATATATTGAAGCAACATCTCAAGACATCAGTCAGGAAGTTAAAGCTTGGTCGCAAATGGGTCTTCCAAATGGACAATGACCCCAAGCATACTTCCAAAGTTGTGGCAAAATGGCTTAAGGGCAACAAAGTCAAGGTATTGGAGTGGCCATCACAAAGCCCTGACCTCAATCCTATAGAACATTTGTGGGCAGAACTGAAAAAACGTGTGCGAGCAAAGAGGCCTACAAACCTGACTCAGTTACACCAGCTCTGTCAGGAGGAATGGGCCAAAATTCACCCAATTTATTGTGGGAAGCTTGTGGAAGGCTACCCGAAACGTTTGACCCAAGTTAAACAATTTAAAGGCAATGCTACCAAATACTAATTGAGTGTATGTAAACTTCTGACCCACTGGGAATGTGATGAAAGAAATAAAAGCTGAAATAAATCATTCTCTCTACAATTATTCTGACATTTCACATTCTTAAAAGAAAGTGGTGATCCTAACTGACCTAAGACAGGGCATTTTTACTAGGATTAAATGTCAGGAATTGTGAAAAACTGAGTTGAAATGTATTTGGCTAAGGTGTATGTAAACTTCCGACTTCAACTGTACTTAGTAACAATAATAATATGGCAACTACTGTCTAATAATAATAACAATAAAATAATAATAAAACATTACATAAACAGCATAAAATAATAGGCCTACAACTAATAAAAACTACTGCTACAACTACTAATACAACTAATAAAAGTAAGTACCTATAATATATACATACATACAGGGGCGGTGTGTTCATTAGGGCGATATGGGCGACGCACTGCCAAACGGGAAAAGGAAGGGATTTTTTTTCTAATCAATTATATCACGGCAACAGTAGTTATCAGTGTTCTAATCTAGACGTCTGATCTGCCACTAAATGTCCAATCAGGCTAAAGTCGTGCTTCAAATGGCCCCGCCCCTTTTGGGGCGATTTCAGTCAGGTTGAAAATCGCCCAGGAGTCTCTCATAGACTATCATGTAAAATCTTTTTTTTTTCAAATATCAGAGCTTTCAATACAATCTCTATGGGTTCCGGGAGGGCTTGCACTTACGCGCTTTCGTCATACGTAACATAAGTAACCATGAACATAACTAAGAAAAGAGCGGGTAGCAGCGTCAATCAATTCACGTACAACTGTCAAGATGGCTAGCTTTGCGTGGCAAAGATGAAACTGAGGGCTCCACCAACCCTGGTATTTTTCTTGGACTTGTCAACTTTGTGGCACAATTAGATGAGGTGTTTGATGACCATCTTAAAAATGCTAAAGTTTTCAAGGGCACATCAAAGACCATTCAAAACGAGCTACTGGAGTGTATGCTAGCGGTCATGAGGGAACATATTGTGGAGGAGGTGAAGTCGGCGAACTTCGTAGCTATCCAAGCTGACGAGACCACGGACGTTTCTACACAGACACAGCTGGTGCTTGTGCTGAGGTACATAGATAGCAACCACAAAGTGCAGGAGCGCTTTTTTGAGTTCCTTCCCATCTCGGAATCAACCTCAGTCTCAATCGCCAGTGTGCTTTTGGAGAGACTGAACGGTCTTTTGCCGACGACGAGAAAGTCAAACTCATTGCGCAAGCTTACGATGGAGCCAGTGTGATGAGGGGAGAGAAGGCTGGTGTGCAGCAAAAGGTGCGTGAGCATTTCAAGAATGCCCATTACGTGCATTGCTATGCGCATCAGCTGAATTTGATCATGCAGCAAGCTAGAACAGTTTCAGTACAAGTAATGTAGCCTCTCTCTCTCTTTGTCCCTCCCTGTCTGTCTCTTTAACACACACACGCCCAAATCAGTTCACAGTTGATGTTGTTTAAAATAGTTATTTTTCATTTTTAAAAAAGTAAAAAAAAAAAAAATCTGTTCATGTTCATTTTTACAAATCTATACAATTGGCCAGAATATGGTTGTTCATATTTACAAATCTATACAATTGGCCAGAATATGGTTGTTCATTTTTACAAAGCCATACAGATAGCTGTGTTTACCTTTTCTAGAAATTATTTTCAAATTCTGTTTTCAGGCAAAATGTCTATCACTGTTCATTTTCACAAATCTATACAAGAGGGCAGAATATGGAAGTCTATAAAAATTTCTTATTACCAATAACTTGCATCAATGTTTTCAGTAGCCTCTATCAAAAGCTCCTGCTTGCTTGTTGTGAATTATGCTCAGGTGCACATATTTCCAATTCAACCATGAGGCCTTTTTGAAGCAAGTAATGTGTATATCAGTATTGACTTATATGCTGCCCCTGTCTTCATGTTGTTGCTGGACATATCTTTTTTTAAATGTGTGTAGGTCACCTAAATCATCAGAAAAATTGCCCCCCCTGAGAATTTTTTCAGGAGCCGCCACTGCATACATATTTAGAAATATCTTCACATGGTGATGTTTGTATTACTTAAAAACACAAACTATTTGTTCTTACGTTTGAAAAATAATGGGCCGTAAAGGTGGATGGATTTCCCATTGAATTCACACTTTTTGGGTAGGTCCTAGAACATTCACACCTGGCATTGTAGCCCACCTGCAAACAGTTGTCTGGACACAGCCGTGGAAGTGAAAAGAAAAGCGAATATTCACACATTTGTCTGGGCGTCCATTGAATTCAGATTGAGTGGGTAGGATTAGGCCCTCAGCAAATTCATACCTGGCCAAATGACCAATCAGCGCTCTACAGTGCAAGCATTAGACTTGCATATACACTGAACAAAAATACAAACGCAACATGTAAAGTGTTGGTCCCATGTTTCATGAGCTGAAATAAAAGATCACAGACATTTTCCATATGCACAAAAAGCGTATTTCTCTCAAATTTTGTGCACACATTTGTTAGTGAGCATTTCTACTTTGCCAAAATAATCTATCCACCTGACAGGTGTGGCATATCAAGAAGCTGATTAAACAGCATGATCATTACACAGGTGCCCCTTGTGCTGGGGACACTAAAAGGCCACTTTAAAATGTCATACAACACCATGCCACAGATGTCACAAGTTTTGAGGGAGCATGCAATTGGCATGCTGACTGCAGGAATGTCCACCAGAGCTGTTTCCAGATAATTGAATGTTCATTTCTCTACCATAAGCTGCCTCTAACGTTGTTTAAGAGAATTTGGCAATATGTCCAACCGGCCTCAAAACCGCAGACCACGTGTAACCACGCCAGCCCAGGACCTCCACATCCAGCTTCTTCACCTGCAGCTCAACCATTTCCACTGGAGGGAGACTTCTCAACATAACACTACAGCCACTGCATCGGTGTCTACTGCCCAGGCAACAAGACCACCGGTGTCGTCTGCTCTGGCAACAAGAAGACCGGTGTCTACTGCCCTGGCAACAAGACCACAGGTGTCGTCTGACCTGGCAACAAGACTAAGGATGTCTACTGCACTGGGAACAAGACTGGCCAGAAAGAATGATCTGTAAGTTGAACATGTCTAATACATTTAAAACAACTCCATATTCATCGTAACGTCCTATGAGTCATTTGTATTACTAACTCATCAATCTTTTGTGCGGAAGTGTTATAACAAATCTGTTACTATACTAATTATGCTTTCTCTGTTTTCATAGAAGGCAGTTAGAGATTTTTACATTCTCGGTGGTGAGGAGAACAGATACAAAGCCGGGCGAAAGGTAAGGATACAACTTTATATTTGTTTGTTATAAAAAATATGTTATGCTCATCATGTGTTCCAGGAAGAACAGTGCCCACAACACCTACACAATATATACAAAAGTATGTGTACACCCCTTCAAATTAGTGGATTTGGCTATTTCAGCCACACCCGTTGCTGACAGGTGTATAAAATTGAGCGCACAGCCATGCAATCTCCATAGACAAATATTGGCAGTAGAATGGCCTTACTGAAGAGCTCAGTGACTTTCAATGTGGCACCGTCATAGGATGCCACCTTTCCAACAAGTCAGTTCGTCAAATTTCTGCCATGCTAGAGCTGCCCCGGTCAACTGTAAGTGCTGTTATTGTGAAGTGGAAACGTCTAGGAGCAACAATGGCTCAGCCGCGATGTGGTAGGCCACACAAGCTCACAGAACGGGACCGCAGTCTGTCCTCGGTTGCAACACTCACTACCGAGTTCCAAACTGCCTCTGGAAGCAACGTGAGCACAATAACTGTTAGTCGGGAGCTTCATGAAATGGGTTTCCATGGCCGAGCAGCCGCACACAAGCCTAAGATCACCATGCGCAATGCCAAGCGTCGGCTGGAGTGATGTAAAGCTTGCCACCATTGGACTCTGGAGCAGTGGAAACGTGTTCTTTGGAGTGATGAATCACGCTTCACCATCTGGCAGATGGACAAATCTGCATTTGGCGGATGCCAGGAGAACGCTACCTGCCCCAATGCATAGTGCCAACTGTAAAGTTTGGTGGAGGAGGAATAATGGTCTGGGGCTGTTTTTCATGGTTAAGGCTAGGCCTCTTAGTTCCAGTGAAGGGAAATCTTAACGCTACAGCATACAATGACATTCTAGACGATTCTGCGCTACCAACTTTGTGGCAACAGTTTGGGGAAGGCCCTTTCCTGTTTCAGCATGATAATGCCCCTGTGCACAAAGCGAGGTCCATACAGAAATGGTTTGTCGAGATTGGTCTGGAAGAACTTGACTGGCCTGCACAGACCCCTGACCTCAACCCTGTCGAACACCTTTGGGATTAATTGGAACACAATGCGAGCCAGGCCTAATCCCTCAACATCAGTGCCTGCCCGACCTCACTAATGTTCTTTAGGCTGAATGGAAGCAAGTCCCTGCAGCAATGTTCCAACATCTAGTGGAAAGCCTTCCCAGAAGAGTGGAGGCTGTTATAGCAGCAAAGGAGGGGACCAACTCCATATTAATGCCCATGATTTTGGAATGAGATGTTCACAGGTGTCCACATACTTTTGGTCATGTAGTGTATTTGTGTAGATGCCTAGTCAACTACAGTGAGGGAAAAAAGTATTTGATCCCCTGCTGATTTTGTACGTTTGCCCACTGACAAAGAAATGATCAGTCTATAATTTTAATGGTAGGTTTATTTGAACAGTGAGAGACAGAATAACAACAAAAAAATCCAGAAAAACTTTGTTATAAAAACATGTTATAAATTGATTTGCATTTTAATGAGGGAAAAAGTATTTGACCCCCTCTCAATCAGAAAGATTTCTGGCTTTAGGAGCACACTCTTAAAGGGAGTGCTCCTAATCTCAGCTTGTTACCTGTATAAAAGACACCTGTCCACAGAAGCAATCAATCAATCAATCAGATTCCAAACTCTCCACCATGGCCGAGACCAAAGAGCTCTCCAAGGATGTCAGGGACAATATTGTAGACCTACACAAGGCTGGAATGGGCTACAAGACCATCGCCAAGCAGCTTGGTGAGAAGGTGACAACAGTTGGTGTGATTATTCGCAAATGGAAGAAACACAAAATAACTGTCAATCTACCTCGGCCTAGGGCTCCATGCAAGATCTCACCTCGTGGAGTTGCAATGATCATGAGAACGGTGAGGAATCAGCCCAGAACTACACGAGAGGATCTTGTCAATGATCTCAAGGCAGCTGGGACCATAGTCACCAAGAAAACAATTGGTAACACACTACGCCGTGAAGGACTGAAATCCTGCAGCTCCCGCAAGGTCCCCCTGCTCAAGAAAGCACATATACAGGCCCATCTGAAGTTTGCCAATGAACATCTGAATGATTCAGAGGAGAACTGGGTGAAAGTGTTGTGGTCAGATGAGACCAAAACCAAGCTCTTTGGCATCAACTCAGCTCGCCGTGTTTGGAGGAGGAGGAATGCTGCCTATGACCCCAAGAACACCATCCCCACCGTCAAACATGGAGGTGGAAACATTATGCTTTGGGGGTGTTTTTCTGCTAAGGGAACAGGACAACTTCACCGCATCAAAGGGACGATGGACGGGGCCATGTACCATCAAATCTTGGGTGAGAACCTCCTTCCCTCAGCCAGGGCATTGAAAATGGGTCATGGATGGGTATTCCAGCATGACAATGACCCAAAACACACGGCCAAGGCAACAAAGGAGTGGCTCAAGAAGAAGCACATTAAGGTCCTGGAGTGGCCTAGCTAGTCTCCAGACCTTAATCCCATAGAAAATCTGTGGAGGGAGCTGAAGGTTTGAGTTGCCAAACGTCAGCCTCGAAACCTTAATGACTTGGAGAAGATCTGCAAAGAGGAGTGGGACAAAATCCCTCCTGAGATGTGTGCAAACCTGGTGGCCAACTACAAGAAACATCTGACCTCTGTGATTGCCAACAAGGGTTTTGCCACCAAGTACTAAGTCATGTTTTGCAGAGCGGTCAAATACTTATTTCCCTCATTAAAATGCAAATCAATTTATAACATTTTTGACATGCATTTTTCTGGATTTTGTTGTTGTTATTCTGTCTCTCACTGTTCAAATAAACCTACCATTAAAATTATAGACTGATCATGTCTTTGTCAGTGGGCAAACGTACAAAATCAGCAGGGGATCAAATCCTTTTTTCCCTCACTGTAACTGGGTGCCAGCTTTACCAATGGGAAGTGGACCATGAAAGACATAAGGTGAATTTGACTTTTCCCCCACTTTACTGACTTTTAATAGATTGGCAGTAGTGAGTAAAGATGCAACATCAAAGGTTGACGAGTTGTATGATATGCTGTTCTAACCAGTTGACTTGCATCGCTAACCCACCCCTATGACCTTATCGCTTCAGATTCAGCATCAAACAGATACTGGGGTGAGCGAGAGAAACACAGGCTCAAACACCCCAGACATAGCCAAAGAGTAAGACATAAAGAAGAGAAGGCGTCAGAGAGGTCTGTGAATGTGAACTAGTCAATCTGATGCATTTTTTTAAACACTCAGTTCTGAAGAAAAATGGTGTCAGGCCTGTTCTATTCCAAGAATTCAACCTCATATTAAACATTTTGGTATTTTCGGGCCTCCCGAGTGGCGCAGTGCTAGAGGCGTTACTACAGCTCCGGGTTCGATCCCGGGCTGTGTCGCAACCGGCCGTGACCGGGAGACCCATGAGGTGGCGCACAATTGGACCAGCGTCGTCCGGGTTAGGGGAGGGTTTGGCCGGCTGGGATGTCCTTGTCCCATCGCGCTCTAGCGACTCCTTGTGGCGGCCAGGCACATACACGCTGACTTCGGTCACCAGCTGTACTGTGTTTCCTCCGACACATTGGTGCGGCTGGCTTCCAGGTTAAGCAGGCAGTGTGTCAAGAAGCAGTGCGGCTTGGCAGGGTCGTGTGTCGGAGGACACATGGCTCTCGACCATCGCCTCTCCCGAGTCCGTACGGGAGTTGCAGCAATGGGACAAGTCTGTAACTACCAATTGGATATCACGAAATTGGGGAGAAAAAGGGGTAAAAAGTACACAAAGAAATTATAATAATCATGATGTTTAACGGCAATGCGTTTTTGTAGTGTGCTTTTTAATGCCAGCTTCTGTGCGATACTGTTATTACTTGACATTTCTTGTCCACCTTGCATCATAATAACATTGTCTCCTGTGATTTCACACAGGCTTTGACCATTCGATTGAAGGAGCTCACTGCTGATGAGAGGCAGCGCTTCAAAGGGGCATCTGAAGACATGATGTCTGATGTGGAGACAGAACCAGAAAACCCCAACAGATTTGTGGTGATCACCCAACTCTGGCGCTTCCAGGAGTTGGAGAACTTGATCGCGCTAGCGGAGCAACGCATGCAGAAGAGAGCGGTTCCCGAGAAGAGGCGGTGCTACAGTGACGTTAGGAGCGACAGACAACCTCCACCACAGCCCTACCCCGACCACCTGATCGCTCATGTTATAAATTAATTTTGGCTTAATGGATTAACAGTAAAGTATGTCCAATAATACTACCTTAAAGTACTATAGGCTAGGCTAAATACAGTGCAGTATTGGGGATGGGGGGTAGTTAAGTTGTTGTGGCGATTTATTCGTATTTTTGTATTTCATGTTTTAACATTTCCATAAATCTTTCTTGTTTATATTTATTATTAACAGTATTTTTATTACACTAACATCTCTATTGACTAATGTCATTTCAAGGACTCCCATCATTTTAACAAAGGAAACTTGTCCTTTCTGTTGAGAGGATTGTTTCAATGACCTGTGAAGTTTTGGTACTGCGGACAGTTGTTTTATGTATGTTGTTTTTTTTAAACACTGAAAAAGTCTGAAAAGTTATTTCAAGGACTCTTAAATGGGCGCTGGTACAACAATAGTCAGCTACTATGGTTGAGGAAGTCTCTCTCGCTCTGTCAGTTATCTGTCAATCCAGTCCGACTGTCTACACTTTGATGTCTCCTCTTAATGAGGATATGTTGACAGCAAGAGAGCCAAGCTGTTTTCATCCACTCTCATTTAGTGTCTGTTATTGCAGACAGCCGTCTGTCACTCACACCTGCACATACATTATCATATAACCAAATGACTTTGCTCAAGGAATTTGTGTTCATTAAAATACAATGGAACGTTCTCCTAATAAATTAGCATGCTGGACTCAGAATACCATCCTAATACACCAGATGGAATACCTACGTGTAATAAATATGTAGCGCTAGTCTAGTGCTGAGCAATTAGTGCTTTTTTAGGTCGGTTTCGGTTAGATAATTACAAAATAATCATGGTTTTTTATTTAGATTATTTTTTATTAATAAAAGTCCCATGATGGTAGTGACTGCCCATTACTGCTTAACATTTATTAACCATTTATTCAAATTATTTGACTTTAATAAAATATTTCAGTTGTGTATATTACATTTATTTATTTAATGACTTTATTATTTAATTCCAAGTCATCATCTCATCTCTATAGAGCTGCTGCCTATGCTGTCTGACAAAATCACTGTTTCGTAGTTCTTCAAAATAAATAAGGCATATTTTTATGACTGCTGAATACCAACTATCAGTCACTTAGATAATGTATTTTCAGGTAGAGATACCTTGCGAAGCAACAGCTGCTCTCTCTATATCACCTCACCATCATGCATTCTTCCCTCTTCTGTAGCAGGTGTAAAAGAAACACAGACCGGACAAGTAGATGAGCAATGGATTGTGGTCATTGTAGTAAATTATGCGGTAAACTATGTAGAATATTGGCCTGTTGGAAACTACAACACCCTACTACATCGCACAGTTCAGGCTGGATCTGATTTAGCTCTGGAGAAACTACTTTACTGATTGTTATAATCAGAGACAAGCCTACATCCTGTCATTTTCTCTACAAGCACAAACAACATGTCCAGTACACTCTGATGTCTGGAATATGGTATTATATCTTCAATAACAATAATAATCAGATATTGTCCTTTCTGCAATTGAACATCACTGAGACAGAGCCATATAGCAGAATGAAAAGCCTGTTTCAGAACAAATATGCCCGCACTCACTTGTATGGCGCGCGCGCACACACACGCGCACTTCTAGGCAGTGTATTGACAGTAGATAACAGTGATTTAGGAGAGTCCTGTCAACAAATAACTACTTTCCTACCTGGGGTATGAGTAACTCTGAGCAACACAGAAAATAACTCATCCTGCCCCCTCCCCTTCCTCGTCTCACACTTCTAGCTATCTCCCTCCATCTCTCCCATACAATTTCCTGATTGACCCCGCTCATGAATTAACCGTCCCTCTTTTCCTCCCTCTCCTGAATTTCAAAACCAACACAGAAAGAGAGTGAGATAAGGAAGGATATAAAGTGTGTAAACTACAGGGGGAATAAAGCAGATATCTTTTAGCCCTCTGATAAGTGCAGGACCATTAAAGCCAGTGTTATTTCAGACCATGTTAATCTCTTGTTTTGCCTTGAGCTCTGCTCTCTGTAAAAATAGTCAAGCCCAGGAAAACTCTAGGGGCTGGAGGTGTTTAAACAACTGACTCAGTCCCACTTACTGTAATAGGGACAATACTTTGGCTACCGTGAATTGTCTTAGGAGTTGGTTTTCTATGTTATCTACTACAATATTTCTGCAGGTATAATCACTGAATTGTTTCTATAGGCTACTTCAATGCATGATGCCCAATATAGCCCACAACTAAGAGGAAAAACTGGAAGACTGCATTATGCAGTGAAAAACTCCTTTTGAAAGGTCTGTATGTGCTTGTGTGTCTGTCAGAGAGAGAGAGAGGGAGAGAGAATACAGTACCTGTAGCTAGCAGACAGTCTAAAGGAGTGAATTCATCCATGATCATCCAGATATTCCTTCACTTCTGCAGAAGTACTCAACTGGAACAGAGAAACACACACTGTCACTCCATACTATTCTTTCTTCCTTAATTTCTTTCTTTCTTCAAAGATCAAACCTTCAAAATAATTGTCAATGGCCTAAAGTATCTGACACCCAACACTTTGAAGACAAGTAACAAACTATTATCATAACCTCTCACTATTGAGGCAATTCCTCCCAATTAAATCACTTGTTAACAACATATCGTACCTAGGGGCAGACTCCAGCAGGAACGTTCTAAGGAATAAGTTAAAGGAACAGGTTTCCCAACATTTGAACAACCTCTGACCCCAACACTGATTGCTTATCTGAGCGTATAATTTAATTTCTACTCTGCAACCTGACCTTTTGACCAGTTAGTCATTGGCAGCTTCATACCAGTTAGTTCCATCTCAGCAACATGAACAGTGGTGGGAGTGGTTCTGAGGGATTTTTTTAGGGTAACAGAAAGTGACAGGGAGGCAGATACAGTCAATATATTGTGAGGTGTACGTGTGACATGGTTAAAGACAGATGGTGTCAACAGGTTTCCATTATACAGAAGGAATTCTGATGGGAGTCGAAGAATCAACAAACACAATAAAAAACACATGTAAAAATCGTGGATTTTTCTCCATCCTTCCCTGATTCAGAATATACAGTATCATGTTCATAGTCATGGCACACGTTGTGTAAGAGCTATTGAAGATTGAAAGCCCAGAAAAGTACACATTTAAATACATTTCAAAAACAAAAAAAGCCGTGGATTTTTGTCCATCCTATCGATTGAGAAAAAAAAACGAATATCCAATATAAAACTAATTTTACCTCGGTAAACCTTGCAATAGAGAGTCGGCAATGACTGAGATGCCGAGTTTAAACTCACTGCTCTCACATGCCTAGACACACAAACCCATTAAAAACACGTTTTACTGTCAACATGACTAGCTATGTGACTTTGGTAGAATAATCATTCATGTCTTATTTTTTTGGGTGTAAATTCATAAAATACTCACTGAATCAAGTAACTAACAGCAAGAGTTCCTGGTCAGATTTGTATATAGTCAACAACAGCTCCGGATCTGACAGCAAGACGGTCCTGCTCTGGTAGAAAATGTCCATAGACTCTATGATGGCGCCATCTATCGGTGGACCAACATACAATATAATAAAAATATGCTGGGTATGACCTTTAGGTTATGGGTCTATCTATCTAGTACTGAGAATGAATCCTAGATCTGTGCCTCAAATCAAATTGTAATTCTAACATGCTTCGTAAACAACAGTTGTAGACTAACAATGAAATACTTACATACCAACCAAGTTACTTACCAACAATGTAGAAAAAAAGAAAATAGAGATAAAATAGAAAAATAAAACACGTAATGATAACAAGTAATGATAACTTGGCTATATACACGGGGTGTCAGTACAGAGTTGATGTGCAGGGGGTACAAGGTAATTCAAGTAGATATGTACATACAGTGCATTCGGAAAGTATTCAGACCCCTTGACTTTTTCTACATTTTGTTATGTTACAGCCTTATTCTAAAATTGATTAAATAAAAAATTGTCCTCATCAATCTACACACAATACTCCGTAATGACAAAGTGAAAACAGATTTTTTGAAATGTTTGCAAATGTATTCAAAATAAAAAACAGAAATACCTTATTTACATAAGTATTCAGACCCTTTGCTATGAGACTTGAAATTGAGATCAGGTGCATTCTGTTTCCATTGACTATCCTTGAGATGTTTCTACAACTTGGTTGAAGTCCACCTGCGGTAAATTCAATTTATTGGACATGATCTGGAAAGGCATACACCTGTCTATATAAGGTCCCACATTTGACATTGCATGTCAGAGCAAAAACCAAGCCATGACGTCGAAGGAATTGTCCGTAGAGCTCCGAGACAGGATTCTGTCGAGGCACAGATCTGGGGAAGGGTACCAAAAGATTTCTGCAGCATTGAAGATCCCCAAGAACACAGTGGCCTCCATCATTCTTAAATGGAAGAAGTTTGGAATCGCCAAGACTCTTCCTAGTGGCCCAGCCAGAGCCCGGACTTCAACTTGATCGAACATCTCTGGAGAGACCTGTGCAGCAATGCTCCCCCATCCAACCTGACAGAGCTTGAGAGGATCTGCAGAGAAGGATGGGAGAAACTCCCCAAATCCAGGTGTGCCAAGCTTGTAGCGTCATACCCAAGAAGACTTGAGGCTGTAATCGCTGCCAAAGGTGCTTCAACAAAGTACTGAGTAAAGGGTCTGAATAATTATGTAAATGTGATATTTCTTTTTTTTGTTTAGCTTTTGCAAATATTTCTAAAAACCTGTTTTTGCTTTGTCATTATCGGGGTCATGGGGTCTGAGTCCGGGTAGCTATTTGGTTAACTATTTAACTAACTATTTAGCAGTCTTATGGCTTGGAGGTAGAAGCTGTCCAGGGTCCTGTTGGTTCCAGGCTTGCCGTGCGGTAGCAGAGAAAACAGTATATGAGTTGGTTCCAGGCTTGCCTTGCGGTAGCAGAGAAAACAGTATATGAGTTGGTTCCAGGCTTGCCGTGCGGTAGCAGAGAAAACAGTATATGATTTGGGTGGCTGGAGTCTTTGAAAATGTTTAGGGCCTTCCTCTGACACCGCCTGGTATAAAGGTCCTGGATGGCAGGAAGCTTGGCCCCAGTGATGTACTGGGCCGTACGCACTACCCTCTGTAGCGCCTTGCAGTCGGATGCCAAGCAGTTGCCATACCAAGCAGTGATGCAGCCAGTCAAGATGCTCTCAATGGTGCAGCTGTAGAACTTTTTGAGGATCTGAGGGCCCATGCCAAATCTTTTTAGCCTCCTGAAGGGAAAGACGTGTTGTCGTGGCCTATTCACGACTGTGTTGGAGTGTGTGGACCATGATACATCCTTAGTGATGTGGACACCGAGGAACTTGAAGCTCTCGACCCACAACAATACAGCCCTGTCGATGTGAATGTGGGCGTGGTCGGCCCTACGTTTCCTGCAGTCCACGATCAGTTCCTTTGTCTTGCTGACGTTGAGGGAGAGGTTGTTGTCCTTGCACCACACTGCCAGGTTTCTGACCTCCTCCCTATAGGCTGTATCATCGTCATTGGTAATCAGGCCTACCACTGTCGTGTCGTCGGCAAACTTAATGATGGTGTTGGAGTCTAAGGAGCTACACACAGCAACAGTGAATCATAATCCATGCCCCCCAAAACCAACACAGACGCACGCATGTGCACACACACACACACACACACAGACACGTACACACACGCACACACACACTCATACACACACAAACACACACACACAGTACACCAGCTGTCTGTCCGATGGGGGTTTAATCCAAAAGTAAAAACCTTAATCTGAAGGGTAGCCTGCAACATGACAGACAATATAGGGGGTGAATTCAAAATATGCTATACAACAGGGGTCTGCATCTATGAAGCCTATGAACTAATCAATCTACTAAAAACTTCTGTCATTTTCACGTACATACAAATACACCCTCCGCCCCCCTCCCCCACAGACATGAATGCACATAATACATTGAATGGCACGCGCGCACACACACACACACAAACACACACACACATTCTATCCAGTTGTCTGGAGAGACAGTGTGTATAGAGAGTAAGCTAGTAGCCTATGGGGAAAGACATTAGTATTTTTGCCCTACTTTCTCTCTGGCTTGTTAAAAGCAATCGTCTAGCCAATCTGTCACCCTGCTTGAAATGTCTGCTCTGGCTAGGGCTGGCACACACACACACACACACACACACACACACACACACACACACACACACACACACACACACACACACACACACACACACACACACACACACACACTGACCCACAAACACACACACACACACACCATACCACACACATCCCCTCTGGCTAGTTAAGCAGGAGAGGAGGGAGGCAAGGTAGAGATGAATGTCTTTCCAACTCCACCTGTCCCAACCCCAACATTTCACTTAACAAATTATAAACAAAGTCAGGCTGAGGCACAATGTTGTGCTCAGAGGGAGAAAAAAATAC